>NW_003852458.1:7516514-7517035 GCF_000181295.1 Otolemur garnettii | reverse complement strand
ATTTATAATGCATTTGATAACAATGACATTTTCAGAGATTAGCACACTTGGGAACAAGGAATATGTATAAACTGAGATAAAATGTAAAGTTAATAGGTGAGAAGTCATATGTTTTCATTGCAGATAATCAACTTCATATAACTAGGCTTGGGCAGTGTTGGCTTAACAGCTGTGCATAAAATCCAAGGAAAAAGGAATTGAAATCTTGTTCTTTGACAACATCAAGATTCAATCGCCAAAAACAGCTTGTGCTATTTTAATATGATACAGGATCAATTATGTCTAAAGCAACTATTCTGTACTTAGCAGATCCCGATTGAGAGTATTGTTTTCCATGCTTACAGCACATTTCAAGAGCTCTCCCTGCAAATGACTACCAAGGTAATGACGGATTTGTTTTCCATGTTACGCATTATCAGGTTTTGCTTTCTGGCTAGAAGAAGCCAATGGTGGTGCATTAAGTATCTTTGAATATTGGAGAGCTGCCATTTTTCAAGTTACTTAACTTTATTCAGTGAAGC
>NW_003852458.1:7514148-7515267 GCF_000181295.1 Otolemur garnettii | reverse complement strand
TAAGTGTATTCAGCCAAATGTCATCTAGCCTAACAAACATGTTCTCATAAGATACGTCCTTATATCTCTTCTGTACTTCAAACATACTTTTATCTTTTGGTAGATGCTTGCCATAATTTCCTATCTTTTTTCTCTACTTTGAAACAGGAAAATTATTTTCCACATAGCAGCCAAAGTAATTTTTCTAAAATACAGAATATTATACCACTTCTTTCCATCAAACCCTTCAATGGCTACCAACTTCTTTCGGGTTAAAATCCAAAATCCCTCATTTGAAAACTACTTAAATTGCTAGAATGATTTTCCACTAAGTTCCACCTTTTGCCCCATGTAAAACCTCCACCTATTCTTCTCAGACTCATGTCTGGGTCCTTAGCTAAGAAGTTACTTTGTTTGGACTATTTCTCCCTTCCTACCTCCTACTGCTAACTCCTTAACTCAGATGCCACCTGTCCAGAAAATCCTCCTAGTCCCACCTCCTTAGTTCCCTTTGGAACACTCCTTTAGGACACTCATGATTATAATTTGTAATTGACAAGCTAGTTACTTCTTTTGGTTTCCCTCAGATCATAAGCTCTGCAAACTGGGGACCATTATGTGAGTTCAGCATTGTGTCCCCTCCGACAAGCCCAGTGACTGGCATAGGCAGCAGATACTCAAAAACACCTTCTCAGGGAGAGGCAGGTAACTATAAAGAAGTAATTTTTATTAAATAAAGATAAACAATATAAGTCATACATTTACAAAACATAATTTAAGACTATTTAGAGTTTTTAGTTAAAATTACAACAAATAAACATCAATGCCTGGAATGTGATCAGAGCAAGAACCAGGGGACGTCTGAGTCTGACTAGGCCCTGACATGAAGGAGGAAGGTCTGTCATTTCTATGGTGTTCATGGTACATTTTGAGGTACGGTGTTTTGTACATTATACCCTGGAAGAAAAGTGTGAAAAGCTGGCGTGATTGGGAGAGCACACAGGGTGGCAAAAAGTTTTAAAACCTTTCTTGCCAGGGATGGTTGATAGAGTTGGAGCCATTTAGCCTAGTGAAGACAAATTTCTTCAATCAGCATAGCTGATCCCAAATATTTGACAAGCTGTCCTTAAAAAAAAAAAA
>NW_003852458.1:7508558-7512596 GCF_000181295.1 Otolemur garnettii | reverse complement strand
TATAAGATGAAAAAGACAACAAGTATTTGTTGAACATCTATCTTGTTCTCATAAATTTAAAGAAAATCTACAGTATGTACAAAACATGGACCCTGCCCTGACAAGCTAGTAATTTGGTAGATGAAAGAAGATAAGTATATCAAAAAATTTATTAAACCTGAGGAAATACTTATTAAGGAAAGTGCTTCACCTTATTCTTCATCAGGATCTGACAATTTGTTACCTGCAACACATTTTGAATCTATGCATTCCTTTCTCAGTGGAGGTCACCAGTCATTTCTTGCCTGGACCATACCCTTTTAAATGGCCTCACCATTTCCATCTTCACCCTCCTCAAACAGGTCTCCCCAGACTAATATATTGACCTTTTAAAATAAAATCTGTTTAGTTATTCCCTATGCATAATATCCTTCAAGGGATTTTTGTTACACTTATAAGAAATCACAGCCTTCCCATGTGTACAAAGCCCAGCAGAAGATCATTTGGTTCACTTCTCCAACCTCGTCTTGGGCATTCTCTCTCCTTTAGAATCTTGTTCAAGGCAGAGAATTTTCCCATGCTCTTCCCCTCTACTTAAACTACTCTGGTCTGTCCCCACCTCTAGAGCTAGGTCCTTTTCATCATTCAAAACAGCTCACTGCCTCCTCAGAGAGCACTCCCCGAACACTTGGAATAAAGTTCACTTCTATTTATATTTATCTCACTTAGTGTTTCCTTCTTAAGGCATTATCCAGCTTCAATTTATGGTCAAATCGCATGCTTTGTGTGTACCCCACCCCCAGCCACACATAAGTTCTTTGAAGCAGGAGCTATGTCAATCTTGTCCTTATGGCTCCCTGCTCACCTGCTCTGGAGCAAGTGCTCAGTATATTTTTGTAGCATGAGTGACAATAAAGGAATTCTCATTTTTTCAAAGGCACACTGATGTTTTGAAACCTATACCATGCTTCATATCCCTAAGATAACGAGTTAGAGATGAGAACTGAGTCAAGAATTCTGTCCGCAATGAAGGAGAAGAGAAGAGAAGGAAACAGATTTTTTTGTTAAGTATTCTGTCTGCTCAGTCTGCCAGATGGGAGTTTGGAAACCCTGAAAAAGTCTAATTTGCTACCAATAAAGCTGAAGAAACATAGAAAGTTACTAAGATTGGCAGATTCAGTGATGGTTTAATGGAGGAGGAAAAGTTCAAGATAGTTCTGAACAAAAGGTGGAATTGGGATTAGAATGGACGCATTAAGAAGAAATGATGAGCAAGCCACCCAAAGCCATAGATGGAGGAACACGAGGATGACACAGCTTGACAGGGCATGAAGAAACCCTAACTTCCTACTTTTAAAACATCAACATTCTATGGACTTAGATTTCTGAATTCCCTGTTCATCCACTTAAATACTCTGGTTTATTTTAAAGCAGTTACTTGCTTTTTAAAAAGTGTTTTATAGAGCCTTCCTTTAACTAAACCCTGAGAAATGAAGAAGCCAGAACGTTTTACTGTGATCTTTCTTATAATCTAGATTTTATTATCGATCATGTAACCTTTTTACCCTTATTCATTTCATTGATGAGTTGATGATATTTCAGAACATGCTGCATCTGAGAATAAAGCATGGCTGAGAGACTCATTTATCACCCAGAACTCTCTTGTAATAAAGCTGAGTGGAAGATAAGAGATACTCTGGCTTTCAGCCGGAGATGCCATCTTCCAGTAATTCACCAAAATGACAAACAAAGGGAAGAGGAGACGCACCAATACATGTTCTCTAGGCCTTTTAGAAAATATGGAGTTCTTCCTTTGGCCACATATATGTGAAACTACCAGAAAGGTGATATTGTAGACAGCAAGGGAATGGGTACTGTTCAAAAAGGCATGCCACACAAACTGGAAGAGTGTACAGTGTTACCCAGCATGCTGTTGGCATTGTTGTAAACAAGCAAGTTAAGGATTAATGTTGGTATTGAGCATAGTAAGCACTCTAAGAGCCACGATGGCTTCCTGAAACACATAAAGGAAATGATCAGAAAGAGAAGGAAGCCAAAGAGAAGGGTACCTGGGTTCAACTGAAGCACCAGCCTGCTCCACCTGGAGAAGCCCACTTTGTGAGAACCAATGGAAAGGAGCCTGAGCTCCTGGAACCCATTCCCTATGAATTCATGGCATAATAAAAAGTCATATGAAGCTTTGTCACATTCAATGGCAAGGTGCCTCCCTGAGCCACTGGAAACTTTTCCCTATGAATTCATGGCATAATAGGCAAATAGGCATTACAAATAAAAAGCTTCTACTGTAAAAAAAAAAAAAAAAAAAGAAGAAGAAGAAGAAGAGAGAGAGACAGAGAGAATGAGAAAGAGAGATACTCTGGCTGTGATATTCAGTTAATCCTCCCTAAGGAGAGTGCTCTGTCCAGCACCACACTGGGTCTTTAGAAGAGACTGTCCTCAAAGGCTCAGCTATCAGAACTGGCTTCTCTCTGTCAGGGACCAGTCTCGACACATGGTAGGTTTACTTCCCAGTAGCCTGGTGGTGTGAAGAGACTAGAAAATTATTAGTAGGAGTTATAGAATATTAATATAGAGAAATAGTAGACACAGACAAACAGATGTTTTAAGAGCATCAGGGCTCAGGAGGCAGCACACACTTCCTCATGAGGCTTCCAGGATGTTGCCGGAGTATCAGGCTAGCTCTGCATTTATTTCATAAATCAGTGTTAGAATCATATCTTATGAAAGCAAAGCAAACAACCCCAACATGGTTCTTGTTGTGCTTGCATTTCTACTAACTAGTCTAACTCTACAATTGATTATGTTAATTGCATGAATTTACCTATTTTTACTTTTTTAAAGTATTATAGTCTTAATGTAAACAAAGTCTTGATAAGAAAGTCAATCTGAACCTGACTCAAGGACCAAATCTTAGCTGAGCACAGATGTGGTCACACAGCACAGATGTGATATTTTAATATTTTGACAGCCTTGTGTCTACACAGATAGACTCCTCTGACCCAATCAAGGTGACAGAAGAAAAGAGATCTTTCTTCTCCTTATCTGGTCCAGAGCAAGTCTTCCTGAGTTGGACAAAGTTTAAAGAATTCACGTTCTTAATTCCTCAAAACCACTCACCCTGAGCACATGGCCTTGACCTGGCAGAAAGCAGCTTTAAGGCCTCCAGCCAGCTTCTGCTCCACAACTGAGAGGGGAGGGAGGATATACAAATACCAGCCTGCAGAAATATTAAAGTGACAGGATCTCTCATTTTGTGCTCAAACCCAGGAAAATGGGCTGGAATTAAAGTCCCCATAGCTATCTCGCTTTGTCTAGACTTTGTTCCTGACTCCTAACAATATTTTAAAATTTATTAACAATAATTGAACATTGGATTTAAACTTATAAAATCATTATTACTAGTACTGTAAACACATCAAGATATGACTCCTCCCTTAAGTAATCCCACGTGTACTCTTCACTCTCCTTAGGGTACCCATCACCTCTTCTATGCTATGTCAGATTCTCATCTCTTATACCAACCACTCCTGGAAAATGTGTTCACTGAACTACCACTCAGCTCAAGCACATGCAATCCGCCATGATAGCACATCACTCAGACTCACCCCAGTGCTTTGCTTTTTCCATGGTACAAAAGCATTCATGATACAAAAGCATTCTCAGCACTCAGGCAAGTGCAACTGGGCAGGCTGGAGAGTGAATGCCCATGAATCCATGACCAGTAGGGACAGGAGCTGATGGATAAATTCCTTCTACTTATTCCTCTTGGTGGATGATTCTGAGGCACATTTCATCATCTCCTCATATGATCCATCAGATCAAGCTTTAGCCACCTGTAGTGTCTGATTAGGTAAGACATTCTTGTCTTGGCTCTCTTCCTTCTCACTCCCACTGCCTATCCTCTCTCCTTTCCAAATGAACTTCCTTAAGATGAGCTTTTGTTTCATGCTCTGTTTTGGGAGACCCACAGCTAACACATTCTTTAAAATATAACAGGAGTTACTAGAATGGCAGGATATCAGGAGTATTTTAAAAGGC
>NW_003852458.1:7506754-7508163 GCF_000181295.1 Otolemur garnettii | reverse complement strand
CCATGAATTCATTGATGCTATTGTAGTAAAAGACTGTTCCTCAGAGAAAAGAATACATCTAGGCTGACAGGCTAGAGTACTTTTAGCTCTCTGTCGTACCCTGCTCAGCCTGCTCAAAATCATAGAAGATCTCTTTCTTTTTAAATAAAGAAATTTATTTCTTATTTTTCTTGAGATGGCATTGTCTAAAAAGAGAGCCTTCTGGATGGTATGGACTCTTATATAAAAGAAAAACCTAAAAGATAAAGCAAACATCTTAAAACTGCTAAATGAATTTGGTAAAGTTGTAGGATACAAAATCAATATACAAAAATCAATAGCATTTCTGTATGAATAACAAACTAGTTGAGAAAGAAATAAAGAAGGCAGTACCATTTATAATAACTACAAAGAACATAAAATATCTAGTAGTCAATTTAACCAAAGAGGTAAAGACTTCTACAAGGAAAACTACAAGACATTGATGACAGAGACTGAAGAGGGACAAACCAATGGAAGGACATTCTACTCTCATAGATTAAAAGAATTACTATTGTTAAAGTGTCCATACTACCCAAAGCAATCTACAGATTCAATGCAATCTTTATCAAAATGCCAATGACATTCTTCACAGAAATGGAAAAAAGGTTAAAATTTGTATGAAACCGCAATAGATTCCAAATAGTGAAAAGAATCCTGAGCAAAAAGAACAAAGCTGGAGGCATTGCTCTATCAGGCTTCAAAATGTTCTATAAAGTCATAGTAACCAAGCCAGCATGATACTGACATAAAAACAGGCACATTGGCCAAAGAAACAGAATAGAACACCCAGAAATTAATCTATATCACTTATCTACAGCAAACTGATTTGGACAAAGGTGCCAAGAATACTCATCAGTGAAAAAAGTAGCCTATTTAACAAATGGTGTTGAAAACACTAGATATGCATATTCAGAATGAAGGTAGACCCTCGTCTCATCAGATGTAAAAATCAATTCAAGTTGGATCAAAGCCCTAAATATAAAACCCAAAACAATATAATTCCTGGAAGAAAACATAAGGAAATGCTTTAGGACATTGGTATGGAAAAGACTTTAAGCATCAGGGCTCAAAAGCATAGGTTACAAAAGCAAAAATAAACAAAACAAACTTCTATACAGCAAAGGAAACAAACACAGAGTGTACAATGGGAGAAAATATTTGCAAACTATTCATCTGACATTCATAATATGCAGAATTTTTTCTCAACAGAAAAAATAATTCAGTTAAAACAATGGACAAATGATTCTTACAGACATTTCTCAAAATATGACATATAAGTGACCAAGAAATATACGAAAAGATGCTCAACATCACTAATTATCTGGGAAATGCAAGTCAAAACTATAATGAGATATCATCTCACCCCCGTTAGAACAGCTATATGATAA
>NW_003852458.1:7504512-7506422 GCF_000181295.1 Otolemur garnettii | reverse complement strand
AAAAAAAAAAAAAAATGACCTTGCAGAAAAACAATTAGAACAGAGGATACTAGAGGCTGGGAAGTGTAAGAGGAAGGAAGGGGTAGAATATGGAGAGACTTGTTGAAGGACACCACATTATAGCTAGATAGGAAGAATAAACTATGGACTTCTATACCACTGTAGGATGAGTATAGTTGGCAGGAATGGAGTCTATAGCTCCAGACAGCTAGAGGAAGGATATTGAATGTTCCAGTGTTTGTGATGATGGATATGCTAATTACCCTGATCTGATCACTATACATTATATGTATCTAAATATCTCTATGTATCTAAGTATCCCGATGTATCCTATAAATCTGGGCAATTATTATATGTTAAAAAGTAAATGTCCTCTAAGGCACTTTGTAGATGAGGAAATGAGACTCTGGGAAAGTAAATGGCTATGGGCAAGAAGCAAGGGTCTTCTGACTCATAAATCAGGCTTTTTTCTCTGATTTTTGCACCTTCTCAAAGGGAGAAATGAGTAAAAGGGGAGGAAGTAGGTAGAAATTCTACTTTTGAGAATTTCTCCACGTCCTTTGTTTGTAAAAGATTTTGCAGTGTAACCTAAAAATTATACCCCCTATTAATTTGAAAAAATAAAAATATACTCAAAAAAAGATTTTTCTTTTGTCTTTTTCACACATCTCTTTACCTCTACATCCTTCCCCTGATTGCTAGATATGAGTAATTTTTTTCTGTTTTGTTTTACATGTAAAATGTTTATGCCATCAATTTCTGTTCTCTTTAGCAAACACCTTAAAGCTTGAAGGTTTTCAAAAACATTCTCAAAAGCCTATACTTGGTGCATTCTTCTATTACAGCCACTCACAGGCTGTAGACTGTGTTGTGATTTGATGTTAAGAAGCGTCCTCTGCAGGATTCAGCAGGACTCGCTTCTAGAAGGTTTGCTTCTTCCGAACAAATTGAGCTAATTTGCCTTTAAACATTATTCAATCTTCTTTTCTTTCTTTTTATTATCATTGCTTTGAAAACATCTTGATATTATGAATACCTTGAGTGCCTCTCATAGTATGCTTTTTTCTAGATAAAGATGATATTTTTAAATATTATCATGAAATATTTATAAACAAATTCAATATATATCCCCATTCTATGGGAAACAGCAAAAGAACCAAATTTTCCCATTAATACTACGCAGCTAGTTAACCTAAGGGGCTCCCACAGTTCAAAGCTTACATAAATATTAATTTCAGTCTCTTACATCTAGGGCTTTCGCTTGTTGGTTTAACCCAGAGTGTCCAACAACTTGACTCCCCTGAGGCATGTCCTCAGGAGCCACTGTTTAGTTTAGAAACCAGTTCAGAAGTATGGAATCCTTTCTTAGACTCTCTCCTATCTTAGTTCACTGATCCTAGCTTTGTTGTTGCTGTTGCTGTTGTTCTGTTTTTCTTCCATAAATATTTACGCAAAATAGATCAGAATATACATTTGAATATATGATCACATTTATACATTTGAATATAAGACCATCACATTTTTCATTAATTATCCAAGTAAATTTTGACAATTGAAGTAAAACTCCAACTTGTAGAATCAGTAAGTATCTTATAAGAGTCCTTTCTAAATAGACATGTGAGAAGCATCTAAAATGAGCTGATCAGTGAGTCAGGTTTGATTATGTTCTAAATAGAAAACTCCAGACCTTTGAATACCATAAATTTTAAAAGGCTAATTAAACACATAAATATTTATTACCCAATAGAAGCTTGCTGATAAATGTGGGAAATATGCTAAAATAAAAACAAAGAAAAGCATGCAAAACATGTTATTTTCACATTATTTCCTATGCATATTTGATTCAATAAGCCTTCCCTAATCCTGTCTCTCTGCATCTCTTTATAGTATTAGCTAATTACTTGCTTCTA
>NW_003852458.1:7503225-7504382 GCF_000181295.1 Otolemur garnettii | reverse complement strand
TTTATTCAAGCCACTATTAGTTGGATTCTCTGTTTCTGTGTACATCTAAACACATTTAAACTATATATCTTCATAATTAAGACATAAACTGCTAGGGCCAGAAGTCATAGTGATGTTAGCCCCAAACATCATTAACCTCTACAGACCAAGAGTGTGCAAAAGCAAAGTACAGACAACTATTACTTCGCCTAACAGTAGGATAGAGATATTCTCCAAACAAAATATGCAAAATATGAGTATTATTTTGTTAAATGACATTTCATTTGTTTTATACCATTTATAATGAGGAGACGCTGCACAAATTGTATTCATTAGTAATTAAGTCTTTTTGTTTGTTTGCTTTTTCTGCAATACTAAGAAATTCTACTAAGATTCTACTACATTTGAGTTGTGGTTCTTTGATTGTTGAGGAGTGCCAAGAAAAGTCATTATTCTTAATGATGTAGGGAATTAGGGGAAAAAACTGAAATTATAAGTTGAAATCAGGACATTTCACTGAAGAAGGCTGGGAATTTTGGTTCTTCTTATATTCCAATATCGTCCCGATGTCTCTCCTTCTCCTCTGATTTGGCTAGAAGTGAAGTTAAGTGATAGCTTGATCCTTCTTAGCTGGGATTCTTGCACACAAATAACTTTTATAAAGAGGTAAATAATAAGCCCTATTACTTCAGGTAATGGGGAAATGTGAAAGAGATGAGAATATTTAGCTGTTACTTTTCAATCAGCTACATTCTTCTAGAACTGTGATTATCTGTATAATTAAAGTGGCATGTTCATGTTTGATTCTGCAACTGGGCAGTTCCCTTTTATCTGACCAGATGAAGGATTGTCCATATATCTAAAGAATGAGTGATAATGAGATATAGTAATGAAGTACATCATTGAAAGGCTGGGTGGGAAAATATTGAATACTTTGTCTACTGTATCCTTCCTTTTAATTAATACCAATCCAGGGACCAAAGACATTGAGAAGCTACAGCTGCACAAGGCCCATTCATACCAAGGGCTTAGGGGGTCCCTGGCATAAGACTTACTGTATTCCATACCACATACACAACTATTTGTCCAAGGTCTTTCTAAGTCAAACCATAATCGATATAAAGAATTTGGATCGAATCTATAGAATATAAGTTTCTTATGTCTCATGAAGAGTAATG
>NW_003852458.1:7494652-7502944 GCF_000181295.1 Otolemur garnettii | reverse complement strand
AGACTCGAATTAATCAACAACAAAGAAAAGCCAACCATCCCATATATCACTGGGCAAGGCACATGAATAGAACCTTCTCTAAAGAAGACAGATGAATGGCTAACAAACATATGAAAAAATGTTCCTCATCCCTAACCATCAGAGAAATGCAAAGCAAAACCTGAAATAACACCTAACCCCAGTGAGAATGGTCCAAATGACAGTCTCAAAGCTGCAGATGCTGGTGTAGAGAGAAGGGAACACTTTTATATTGTTGGTGAGACTTCAAACTAATACAGCCTCTTTGGTGGACACTCTGATGCACCCTAGATATCCCCTTCAGAAGTAAAAGATTTACTCCCTCACTACTGGAACAAAATCTTATCCTGGTAGCGCCTAAAAGCTTACCTCAACTGAAAAGAGCAACCTCATTTCAGGACGTTCTAGTCTGACAGGTTGGTCCCAGCTAATGATTATTCAATTTGAGGGTGTAAATGTTGACCACTCATCCCAGCTTTGGAATTCCCTGTAAAGTTATTAGAAGCCTCCGCTTAGACCGAATCAAAGCTCAATTTCTATAGCTGTTCAATCCTGCTTTCTTATTTTGCTTCTCATAGCTGTTGAGCTCTTGAGCTGTTGAGCTCAAGAATGTTCTCTGCTAAATCACTATCAAGCTAATTGCTATCTCAGTCTGCTTTCTGAAAAACTTCATAACAGAGATAGTCTCATTAAATGCTGTGGTAGAATTTCAGGCCTGGATCATAATTTTACTGACTAGCAGTGAGGTCCCAGTCACTGGAAGTAGGTGGAATACAGTTACCTCTGACAAAAAGTAGTAATGTGATTGTTAAAATGCCCACCACGGGTGGATTGGGACTGAATTGTGATAGAAGGAAATTAATTAGCTGGTGCAATATATCGTGCTTTTGAGAAATACGAGGGAAATAGTATTCTTAAGGATAAAGGAATTGAGTGACTATTATTAAACTTGATTTATTTGCTGGATCATCAGGCAAACAAAGAGTGATTGTTTTGGCTGAGGCAATGGATATTGGCTAAGGCTGCTGCCATACAACAGAGCAGGGAGGACTGTTTGGAGCCAGATGGTATGCTTGGGGGCCTCTTGATAAGTGCTCGCCCTGTTTTAACAGTAAATGGACACATGCATTTCTGGTTTCTCCCCTGTTATGGAAAGAATGCTGCTCAAGGAGCCAGGAGTCCCAGATGGATTTTCATTTGAATTAAGTATTTATCATCTATATGAACTCAAGCAAGTAACTGTACATATTTCTGGCCCTCGATGTCCTGTGTATGAAATGAGGAGGCTAACTGGCTGCTATCTAAGTTCTTTAACACCTTTATTTTTATAATAGAGAGAAATGAGCAGTTATTATTACATGAAATTTAAAAGAAGCCACAGATTTGACATTTTTAAAATGTAGCATTTTATGCATAGTCAAGAAAAAGAGCCCATATACTAGAAAAACACATAACCTTGTGTTTTTCATTCTTTTAGTGTGGTAATCGAACAATCCATGCCCATCTGTTATATGAGGTAAAAAATGATCAGTAAAAGAAAAATTTGTCTTATAGAAGCAAAACAGCATATTAAGACAGGTACAATTTGGACTATATCTATCATTAAAAGCGTATTGTTCTGTTATATGTATGAAATGATTTAAAATGGAACACTGATGTAGGGGAAGAGCTCATGATTTAGATTTAAGAATGAAGCATTTATGTGAAGTATGGGAAATTCTATCTGAATTTCAAAATGTTATTCAAAACAATTTACAAAATATTTTAATGCATTAGAACTCTTATACACACAGTTATAATTTTGGAATGCAGTTAAAAACAAAAATGAGGCCAACACAATCTGGTAGTTTCTCTGGGTCTGGTGTAGAGGTAGTCTGTGTAGTAGTAAAATTTTATAAGTCCAGTGGATATAGCAGTATAAAGGAAGGCAAGAGATACATGTATTCATATAGTTCCTTTTAACCACCTTAAATTACTCAGGAGGCTGCAGAGTATGTAGAAATGTGCATTATTGGAACCGGAAAGTCTTAGTACAAATTATTATACATTTGCTTTTTGAGTCAAGCAAGTCCCTTCAAATGTCCTCACTAATATTCTGCTTAAAAAGAGCATGGGGACAGTAGAGTAGAGGACATGATGGAACTCAGAGAAGAATAACCATTACTGATATATAAGTTGTTACTTTAACTCATTTGACTTATCAGTCAAGGATTAACTTGTTAAAAATTTGAAACCATCACAAATTCATTTCTCAATTTCAAAAATTTTAGTTTTCTTTGTAATAAATTATCTTAATAAACTTTCATTTTCATGTTTATAGAATTAATAACCATTTCAATTAAGATATAGATTTAATAAGCCTATGCATCTGTGTGATTTAGCATGTTATATAGAACAAACACATCAGGAAAGAATCCAGTTCAGTGCCTTAAGTAACCATCATTGTTTCTCATTAGTTAAGCCAGTTATATCTGGTTTTGCCATAATAGCTGTGGATATGAGATAATTGCATTAAGTTCCAAACAGAAACCTCATAATTTTATGAGCTTGGAAGCTTGGCATTTTTTTTTTTTAATATTTAGGAAAAGATTAGAAAGTTTTTAGAAATTTTATTTTACTCTCATCTCTTTGTCTTAGCCACATTTAGAGTTGCTATATCATTATATAATAAAACAGTTACTGCTTTACAGGTTTGGCTTTATAATGTCTCTAAAGTATTCATAAAGATTTTTTAGGACCATCAATATTTTGTTTCATAAGAGCTGTGTATGGTCTGAATTTGAAATATAAGCCACAACCACATCTTCTAGCCTCCCCTCTCTGTACCTAACCATTTCCCCTTTCTTTTTCCTATGTCCTTCAACTTGTCACTCCTTAGCTTCTAAAAAATAGACATGGCTATCATCCACTCATTTTCCTGAAATATGCTGAAATAAATAAGTAAATATGCTATGTCCATGGATCAGAAAACTGAATATTAAGGTATCAATTTTCCTCAAATTAATCTATGGATTCAATACAGTCTCAAACATAATCCCATCAGGATTTTATCCTAAAATTTATAAGGAAACTCAAAGGAACTAGAATGGACAGAATAATCTTAAAAAGGAATAAAAATGTCACGTACTTACAGTACCTTACTTCAAGACTTACCATAACCATGCAATAACCAAGACACTATAGACTGGCATAAGTATAGAGAAATAAATCAAGGAAACATAATCAAGAGCCTGGAAATATGTCCCACCATGACAAGATTATTTGATTTTCTACAAAGGCACTAAGGCAATTCAATAAAGAAAGGAAAGTCTTTTCTACAAATGGTTATAGAAGAAATAGATATCTCTATCAGAAAACAATAAATTGCCTTGATCTCTTACTTCACACCATATGCACTATTTAATTCAAGATGAATCAGTCTTAAGTATAGAAGGTAAAATACAAGAGGTGCCAAAAAATGTACACACATTTTAAGGAATCTTGTAGGAAGTAAAAATGATCATTGACAAAAAATATGCAGGTGAAAAGGGTGTGATATCATATCTAGGTATACTTGACCAGTAATAATACCTTTGATTCACTTCAAAAAGTAATACATAGATAACATTTCTTAAAATGTATATGCATTTCTTGGCACCCTCTGTATAACATTTCTTGAGAAGTTCTTTAAAATTTGAGAGCAAATGGCTCAGCACCTGTGGCTCAAGTGGCTAAGGCGCCAACCACATACACCTAAGGTGGCGGGTTTGAATCCGGCCCCGGCCCACCAAACAACAATGATGGCTGCAACCAAAAAATAGCCAGGCGTTGTGGCAGGGGCCTGTGGTCCTAGCTACTTGGGAGGCAGAGGCAGGAGACTCGCTTGAGCTCAGGAGTTGGAGGTTGCTGTGAGCTTTGATGCCACTGGCACTCTACCCAGGGGGATAGCTTGAGGCTCTGTCTCAAATAAAATTAAAAAAAAAAAAATTGGGGAGCAAACAAATGTTTCTCAGAAGGCCATACAAATAAATTAACATAAAAGAAAATAGTTTTCTATTTGTGACAAATAATAAATTACTCTCCAACAGAATTAAAAACCTGTTCATCAAAAGACGTAATTAAGAAAATGAATAGGCAAGCCAAATATCGAGAGAATGTATTCACAAAACAAGTGTCTGACAAAAGACTATTCTCCAGAATATATTGAAAAATTCTTACAAGTCAGAAATAAGAGACATAATCTGCTCAATAAAAAAATGAGCAAATGATTTGAACAGACACTGTACAAGATATGTAAATAAACAAGAAGCACATGAATATGAATTTCACCATTAGTCATCTGAGAAAGTGAAACTACTCTCAAAATGAGAAGCCACTGTACAACTAGCAAAACAACGGAAATGTAGGTGAGTGTATAAACAATTATCAATAGGATTCTCAAATCTTGTTGGCTAGAGTATAAAATTATACAAATGTCTTGGGAAAAGTTCTGGTCAATCCTTACAAAAGTAGGCATACCCCTCTCTATGACCCTCAAGGTCTGCCTTAGGTAGTTGCCAAGTAGAAATTAAATACATGCCCCCAAATGACTTATATACAAGTGTTCATAGCAGCTTTGTTTAGATTAGAGTAAAATTGAAAGCACCCCATGCATCTGTTAAAATATAGATAATCAAACTATGGTGTATTCAGAGAAAGGAAAGTATTATTTAGCAATAGAAAGGAAGAAACTATTGATATATACTACATGGATGAATATGAAAAATTTTGATAAAAGAAGCCTTACCCATAAAAGTATATAGTATATGACTCCATTGACTTGAATTTATATAATAGGTAAAACTATCTGGTGGGAAAAAAATAAAAACAGTAGTTGCCTGTAGGAGATGTGTACAAAAACTTTATGGAAAATAACAATATTCTTCATCTTGATAAAGCTTTTGGTTACATAGGTGTCTATATTTGTTTAACTTTACCACATGGAGCATTTAATATTTATGCAATTTACTATGGATCTATTTAAACTATAAAAAAGAGAAAACTGTAATAAATATTGAACTTAATGATATGTTGAGGTATTTGGGGGAAGGGTATAAACATCTGAAATTTACTTTAAAATATATCAAAACTTGTATAAATTGATGGATGGACTGAAAAATGGATGGTTGTATAGACATATGACAAAGCACATAGAGCAAAACATTAGAACCTAGTTTTGTATAATTCAATTTTCCTATATCTTTGAAAATTTTCATAATAAAATGTGGAATAAATGCAGTAAGTGAATATGAAAGTCAATTTTAAAATGTAATGGTGGTTGTACTAAATGACCTTCTGATCTGATGTTCCGACTCAATTAATGTATTCTCTGTGGTATGAAGAGATAATTTTTTTAAATGACAAGCAAAAAAAGAGAGCCATGAATGAAGAAACTGTTTTAAAGAGCTATTAAAAATGTTGAGTGCCAGAGGGTCAAGTTTGATTCTTGACCCTAAATTTTCAGTAAATTATGTTTAACCATGGGGCATAATTGATTTTATCATATAAAGTAGGATTTGCACTTAAAGTATATACAATTTTAAAGTTGTAAGAGATCTTAGCAATCATCTTCTAATCCCCATATTTTAAAGATCTGATAGCTGAGGTCCACAGGGATTGCTAGTCTCCTCAAGGTCATACAACTTATAAATAGCAGGGCTGTTTCC
The DNA here is from genome assembly GCF_000181295.1 of Otolemur garnettii. Lineage (NCBI taxonomy): Eukaryota > Metazoa > Chordata > Mammalia > Primates > Galagidae > Otolemur > Otolemur garnettii. Next base: position 7,497,242 of record NW_003852458.1, on the reverse strand, counting down.
CAACAAAACTTTGGAGAATTTCATACATTTCTCTTTGAAGTTCCCTCATGGTATTGTGAGAAACAGTCAGACATGCATTCTAGACTGTCTAGGAACAGACATCTGTGAAATGGGAATGATAATATCTGCTCTTTTTAGAACCTTACAGGAACTACTGTGTACAGTATACTTTGGATTCTGCATAAAACTGTGAGAAACTGTCTCGGCGCCTGTAGCTCACTGGATAGGGCACCAGCCACATACACCAGAGCTGACGGGTTTGAATCCAGCCCTGGCCAACTACAACCAAAAATAGCCAGGAGTTGTGACAGGTACCTATACTTGGGAGGCTGAGGCAAGAGAATTGCTTAAGCCCAAGAATTTGAGGTTGCTGTGAGCTGTGATGCCACAGAACTCTACTGAGGGCAACATAGTGAGATTCAAAAGAAAAAAAAAAAAGAAAGAACTGTGAGAAACTTAAATATCACTGTTTCAATGTGTAGGTGATAAATCAAAGAGATACATATCTCAGGTCAGTGGATTTCAAAAAGCCACTCCATTACTAATGGAAATTTAACCTATCATTTCCCACAAAATGTATATAGGCAATAAGAATATAATAATTCAAGTAGTGATTCAGAGACAGAAATATGCATATATTTTAAAATAGAGCAAGTAGTGGCTACAACACTTTTAGCTAGTTATATAGTTCACCAACATAAATAAAATTACATGAAGAAAAATTTGCAAGTTCTATTTTTAGATACATTTTTCAAAGGTATTCAGAATAAAAGAAATGTAATCAAATGCATAGATAAAAGCTGTCCTCAAAATAAAACATTACCTGAGGAGAGGTATTGCCTGTCAGGAACATAGCAATAAATATCTAGTAAAAATATTCGACAAAAAAATTCTAGAATATTTTTATTTCATGTGGACTCAAAGTACTCCATTAAAAAAATTGCTTACTTTCAATATATATGTAAAATGTGATCAACTAAAAACCTTTACTACATCTTGCCCCCAGAGAGAAGGCTGAGAAAGAAATTATGCTTGATGATGATTTTTCTTATAATAGCATTCCCAGAGGAGCATTATAAAAAATAAATTTCCAGGTTGCCACAACATATAACAAACTTCTGAGAGCTCAGCAGGTCACTGTTTGTCCATATGCTATGTAAATATTTATTGTTTATCTACTAAAAGGCCAAATGTAGGAAATAATATATCTTCATAGTATTTTATAGATTTTATGGTTTTCAGGATATTTTTGTTTTCTTTACCTGATTAGATCTTCAGAAAATCAAACTACATAGTATCAAAAGAAAGAGCAATGGAGTCTCAGTCTCAAAAATAACAGATTATTATTAATAAAACTAAATAATACAAATTAATATGATAATGTGAAAAATTTTTAGAGTTAGTATCAAAAATGTGATGAAAACTTATGTTTTCTGTCAAGTTGGTGCTCCTTCCACCAAATATTCTATCTCAATTTGTCACTTATACCAAGAAAATTTTAGTTTTAGTGTCTTTTTTTCCTTTTTTTCTTTTTATTAAATGATAGCTGTGTACATTAATGTAGTCATGGGATACAGTGTGCTGGTTTTGAAATACTTTCATCAAACTGGTTAACATAGCCTTGTTTGGTGGGACCACACCTATAGTTCATCTTACAAGGGTACATGTGAATCTTTCTAAATGTAGAATATAAATGTCTTAACACAATAACTAAGAGGATGCCATGAAAATTTTAGTTTTAAAAGACTGTAGTTATTTTTACCAAAGCATCACAAATTTGTTTCCATATTTTTTTTGACAAAATAAAAGATAAATACAAGATTCCAGAACAGGTCTCACCAATTTTATACACTCTTGATAATAGCAAGAATCACATGGTACAAATAACAACATTCTTGTTCTTTCTTCCCCTCTTCCTTCTTTTCTTCCTAGTATCTGTCTATCTAGCTAGCTAGCTATACTTGTGTACACATGGGAATATACTGTTGACCATTTAGTAATCTGTCTATAACTTCTCCATGTTAGAACACAATTATTTTTTAACTCTGTTTTAGCTATATTATAAGAAGTACCTAAATCAAGTGACTTCATATGGGATTAAGACAAATCCAATAGAAGAAATATTAAGTGGATAGACTTTCTAAGATACTGATCTTTTGAAATCAGAAATAAAAACTACTGGTAAATATTTATAAAGTGCTTATTATATTTCAAAGGCTCCTCTAGACCTAAGAGCACAAAGAACAAAATGCCGACTACCAGTACCCTAGGTGAGTGAGGGGGTTGGACTTTATTCTCTAGACATTACAGTCTCTTTCTAGCTTTCTATTTGTTTCGTTTTGGTTTTGATTTTAGTTTTGGTGTTAGTTTATTTTGGATTTCTATAGGAGCAACCCACTTTGGGTTCTTGTAAGATAAATTGAGTAATTCATAGGAAAGAAAAACTAAAAGTATCATGCCCAGTTAGAAAACCAGTAGAATAGTCAAGACAAGAGAATTTAGGACCTGAGTTGAGGCAGTTACAGCAGGTGCAGTGACGGGACAGAACCAAATACTATTTAGGAAGTAGACTCAGAAGGGGATGCTAAGT
>NW_003852458.1:7449645-7494418 GCF_000181295.1 Otolemur garnettii | reverse complement strand
GGAAGCCGTAGGCTCTATGTATAGTTCACTTCAGGGTCACAGCTCAGTGTCCATGCCCTCTGGGAATCACGGCTTCCTTACCATTTTTTGAGGCTGAGTCAGTGTTGCTATCGTTGCATTTATCCTCCACATTTCCAGAAGATGACACTGTTTTCTGGATCTCAAGTGTAAAGAGTTGAGCTCTTCCCTTCTCTGTGTGTTGTATGGTCTCCAATCACAGGAGCCCATAAGCAACACAAAGAAGGCAAGAAAACAGCTCCTTGAAAAAAAACTGTGATTGGACACCTCTCCTGCCCACCTGGTCCTGTGATTCAAGTATAGGTTTATAACTTGCTAACTTTTAAAGTTTAACTCAAGCCTCCATAGAATTAAGAAAAAAAAACTTATTTATTTTGATATTTAACATGGCATATTTTGAAAATTTTTTCAGGGTTTGGGGCAAGAGAAACTCCAAAAATGCTGTCTCAATTTCTTCTCAGAGGAGGACTCACCCTTTAAATCATTGTTAGAATTTGTGGTTTTATTTTTGTTAAATATCTGGGCCAGTTGTGTCTGTAGCAATCAAAGGTTTATATCATATTATCATTCATTAGCCAGCAGTTAAAGCAGCAGGCTCTGTCTCTGTATAGTAACCAGTGGAAATAGAAATGAATTAGTCTCGTAATTTAAAAGTTAAGTAAAAATACACAGTGTATTTTGGAGACAATTTCATCTTTTCCTAAGTTAAAAAAATGTTATAGAAAATATTTATGCCTTGGTTTCAATTATCTTCTTTTCTAGGGATCTAAATATGCATTCACACATTGTTCCTGAGAATTTAGGAAGCATGCTTCCTATCTGGAAATAAAATTAAACAGATAGTAAACTTGTTCAAGTTTCTTAATCGACTAAAAACAATTCCAAGGGCCTAGGATTTTCCATTGTAATATTGTTCTTAATAGATCATGTAACTACTAATCATGTAAGAACACTGTTTATATGACAACAGGGTTTAATTGAAATTATATTAGTAATAATCAACCTCCAGCCTCCCAGTTACCTTTCACCCATCCCTCCCTCAAGTAAACACACCTACAAACTCAATCTCTGGAATTATGCCTTCACTTTTCTATTAAAAACTTAAGGATTTTTGTTGTTAGTAAGACGGTGTTGCTTCATTATTTAAATTGAGCATAAGTGATATGAAGAAGTATCAATTTTTGAGTGTGAGTTTGTTCTATTTTATAAAATGACTGAAATAATTGAAAACTATATCATTATTAATATTCAAGTTCAGATATAATTTAACTACTTTGCATGGCATAGTCACTGATAAGACGAAAATTTGAACCAACACATTTTGAAATAATATATTCTCCCCTGGTAGTAGCAGATATTACTTTGGTTAATAATAAATTCTTTTAATGTAAAAAAAAGAAATAACATCATCTGAACAATAATTTCTATTGTGTTGCTGAGGAAATACATGAAGTGGTTTCAGCTGTGATCCAAAGTGCTAACAATTCCTTATTTAAATTATATATGATGAAAAACCAAATCACATAGGAAACACATTGTTTTCTGAATTAATAGAAAGTGAAAATAATTTATTATATTTTCTCTCAAAAGATACTGTAGCTTTTCTGATTTGGTTGCCTTAGATTTTGCCATTCTCTTCTTTGTTCTGTGATCATCTGTTTTATTTTGTTTTTCTAAAAAAAAATCAGAAAATGTGAAAATTACTTTAATATGGCCGTAAAAATGATATATAATAATTTTATTAAAGCAAAATTTATGAGTGAGTTGCTCAGGTAAGCTGTGGAATCCCTACTAGAGATCCTTAATTTTAGATTAGCCTCCCTGCCAGCCAGTGCTGATGTGTGTTGGGGATATTAATTCAACACAACTATGCATAATAAATGGAAATGAGGAATGACTAGAGCCAATAAGATCTGTCAGGAAGCTATATTAAAAGTTCAAAGGAGAGGCCATTACGTCTGAACTGATGAGGCAAAAGGAAAGTAATAAAATATGAGAGGAGTAGAAGAGCATGATATAAACAAGCAGTGAGACGGTGGGTAAAGGGAGACTTAAGAAAACAGACAAGGTTTTACAAGATATAAAGCCAGGAAGAACACAAATATTTCTAGTAGGATAAAGACCCAGGGAAAATTAATACTTTATAATTAGGAGAATTTGTATTTAGCTGGATGGATTTGGAGAACATTCTCCTAAGTATCATATGAATGGCAAAGCAAGTATCCAATGTACTCAATACTAATATGAAACCAGTAGATGAATAACTACATGTCCACAGGAGAGAAAAGCATAACTAAGTCCAAGGGGGGCAGTGGAGAAGAGGCCTGGGGTTTGGCGAGCTCTCCACTAACAGGCACAATGTAAGGGCATATGGCACATCTTCTGGTTGAAGGGCTCAAGTCTGACTTGAACTTTACCTAACAAACACGAACAATGTAACCTAATAATTTGCAATCTTCTATCAATCTGAAATAAAAAAATAAAATATAGGCGTCTCCCATAGCTCAGTGGGTAGGGCACCAGCCACAGACACCGAGGCTGGCGGATTCAAACCCAGGCCAGGCCTGCTAAAAAAATAATGATAACTGCTACAAAAAAATAGCCAGGTGCTGTGGTGAGCACCTATAGTCCCAGCTGCTCAGGAGGCTGAGGCAACAGAATCACTTAAACCAAGAGGTTGCTGTGAGCTGTGACACCATCTCACTCTATCGAGGATGACATAGTGAGTCTCTGTCTCAAAATAAATAAATAAATAAATAAAATATAATCAATTAATTAATTAAAAGAATACTAGTTCAATTATAGTTTAACTTGAGTTTGAAGGCCTAATTGGAATATACAAGGGAAGATATTCATAAATGACAGTGGAAACAGGGATAGTTCATAAAGAACATTAGGATAAGTGCTAAAATCGAGTAACCTAAATCAGTACATTTCAAATTTTAATGTGGATATGAATCATCTAGAATTTCAAAAATATACTTTCTGTTTTAAATAGGTCTGCTGTGGGTTAGGGGAAAGATTCTGTATTTCTAATAGCCTTGGGTGATCCGATAACGATACTTTGGGTAGTAAGTACATTTGTTCTCAAATGTGTCCATTCATTGGAATCTCTTGGAATTAAAAGACAAGGAAACAAAAATGATTTCTGGTTCCAACCTCAGAAATTCTAATTAAGTTGTTTTGAAGTGCTGCCTGGAAACAAGATTTCACTCCCAAGGCAATTCCAATATGCTCCAAGGTGTGAGAATCGATGTCAAAGCAATAGTTTGAAAGGGGAAAACGAGCGTTTAGCTGGGTGTATAAATGGGAAAAGGAAGATCCAAGCAGATGGGAAACTGCAAAGATGGAGAAAAAGTAGATGATTTAGTATATTTTGTGAGTCAAACCACGAAGAACGTAAGAGTCCAGCAGAATTAATATTGCAAAAAATTTCAGAAATTTAAAAAACATGAAAAGATGAGGCCGTTGTAAAAAAAATGGTATTAAAATTGGTGACACAGAGACCTGGAGTAGAGACCTTTCTTTCTTTCTTTTTTTTTTTTATTTTAAGAGCAAATGGGAATCTTGAGTAATTTAGTAATTTATTTGGCATGTTTTTCCCCAAAATTTAACTAAAACATTCAGAAATTCACAATCACATCACTTGCATTTAACCCTAACAGTTCCTGGGCATATTTTAAGTCTAATAGAAACTCATTTATTACATAGTTTTATGTAATAAAACATACATTTTGTGTAATAAACATACATTTATTACAGCTTTTTTACAAGCATTTTTAGCTGCTATGAATTTAGTACAGGTTTTAAGTGAAATTAATCAGAATTACAGTTTTCATGTGTTTATTTAGATAGGATGGGTCCACTTTCATGTTCAAGGTACATCTAATCAGGTATGGAATGAACACACCCCATTTTGAATGCTCAGTAGAGACCCTTAAAAATATACAGGACTGTGGGCTACCAGCATTTGTCTTTTTGCCTGGATTCAGATGTACTTGTGGTTTATGAAAAGAGAAAAAGTTAGATGCAAGGAATGCATCTAGGAAGAGTATTTTGATTAGCTCTGACTGCCCACAGCACTTTCTAAGAGCTGGGAGAAGTAACATCCTAATGATTTTAGGATGGCAAACAGCCTTTATACTGTGAAACATATCAAGCAGAGGACCAGGGCCAGGACTAGTGCACAGCGAGCGAGCATAAATAGAAATAATAATGATTTTTAAAAGACAGGATTATTATTAGTTTTGCTTTGTTTTGTTTTCTTTCCACCTCAGGCTCAGCATGGCTCCCTTATGGATCCTCAATTTAATTAAAATTTGCATATTTTGTCCATCATGGATTTCTTTGCTTTAATTTTGATATTTTTTAAATGTTGTTCCTTTAGATCACTGAGATTTTTAGTGCTTCCTTACATTTTTTAATTAATTTATTTTTAATGATACATACTAGATACATATATTTTCAGGGTATGTGTGATAATTTGATAAATTCATATAATCAAATAAGAGTAATCAGGTTATCTACCACCTTAAATTTTATCTTTTTTTTTATGTTAGACACATTCAAATTATTCTCTTCTAACTATTTTGAAAAGTAAAATCAATTAATGTTAACTATAGTAAGTAGGGCGACTGTAATTAACCATGGTGGTCTAATAGGGTTAATTTTGGATACCAAAATAGTTATTTTTATTATTGAAAAATAATAACTTTGTAATGCTCCTGGAAATTACTATGAATAAATTTTCATTAGTAAGAAAGCAGTATGGAAAGTAGAAAACTATGTAAAAACTCAAGTTCTACTACACATAAAATAACTATCACAGATTTTGTTCATTGCATTCTGAATGGTCCTTTTTATGTTTGAATAGATGACAGAATCAGGATAGTGTAATGGATGACCTAATTGTATCTATATAAGATGATAACATTAACACTATTTTATAATTATGTTAAAATTGAATTTATCAGTAGATAAACAAATCTACAAGATGTCCATTATTTCAGATAGATATTAAGCTACCTCAGAACTTATTATTTCCTCCAAATGTATTTGTGCAGTTAAAAAATAAGATTATAGGAAATTTTGAGATAAAAGCCATTACTTTTGTTAGATGCATATGGCAACATTACGCCATCTTTATTAAATCTCTGAAAAGAGACATGAAGAAATTAGCATGCTCATTTCCTCCGACTTCCCCTCTTCTAGTTTTTTAAATAATATTTTTGTTATTTTTTACATTCTTGAGATTTATTATCATACATTATATTCTGTTGTATGCCCGTAATAAGCACAGTCTTGGGCTTCCTTATTTTAGAAAAAAACTAATACTCGCTTCTCTGCTATCATTCTTCTTCTTAAAAAAATTAGTGGCTTAGGTTCCACTGTAATCTTATTTATGTATTGTAAGGTTTCCTGGATGCTATTCCTTGAGCTCTTGTTGTTTGAATATTCTCGGATCTTGAAGGATAATTTGGCTACATATACCTTTACTTGCCCACTTAGAACTTTGTAACAATAACAATACTATCGAACATTTGTTGAGTGACACTCTGTGTCAAGAAATGTACATTTGTTATTTCCTTTCATACCATAGTGACACCATTTGTGGTTGCTGAATAAGGGCCAACAAATATATCAAAGTCCCAATCTCTGAACCTGTGAACATGACCTTATATGGTAAAAAGATTTGGCAGATGTGATTAAGAAGCTTGAGTTGGGGAAATTACCCCAGTTTATCTAGGTGAGCCCTAAATTCAATCATAAGTGTCCTTCTATGCAGAAGGCAGAGGGAGATGTGACTACAGAAAAGAAGGCGGTGTGATGGAAACAGAAGCAGAGTCAGAGAAAACAGATGCTACACTTGTAGCTTTGAAGATACAGGGACCATGAGCCCAGAAAAGCAGACCTAGAAAGCTAGAAAAAAAAAAAAAAAAATTTCTCCTCAAAGAATAGCACAGCCCTGCTGACACCTTGCACTGCAGCTCAATGAAATCTGTCTGACTTCTGACCTTCATTCAAATGATAAGAGAATTAATTTGTGATGCTTTAACACTAACACTGTGGCGATTTGTTACAGCAGCCAAGGGCAACTAATACACCTGTAAATTATATATAGTTTTTTCCCTGATTAAAAAATGAAGAATACACAGTGTCTGATACACAGAGGTTAACTGCATTGTGCAAAGTCAACTAAGTTCCAGCTGGAAAGGGTCAGGATTGGAATCCTAGCAGCCTGACTCTGACAGGGAGCTGCACCTTGTCAGAACCTTCCATTTATTCTTTCAATTCTAATCTCTTCCAAGTCCGTGTTAAAGGGCTGCTGAGCTTTTCTTTCTAACCAAGTCTTCTGATTTTCAGCATAATATTTAGCACAATGATCACAGTTTAAATTGAGAACATTGTTTTGGGCATAAAATGTCTTCATTCAGCAAATATTAATATCCTTCTTAAAAAATTAGCAATTGCTGTGGTCATACCCAGCTAAGAGATTTTTATTATTGCCTTGTATAGAACAAATCACAGTTCCTCAATGAAACAATTAAAACCTAATTCACTAGAATTCTGTCTGCATCAGAATCATAGAAATGAAACGCTAGGATTCAACAAAAGTTATCTCCACTGAAAGTAACTGGAAAAACTTAATATCAAATAGTTTATGCAGGAATATAAGTTTATTACCATTAATACAATTGAAGGGAATAATAGTTTCATATTTTACAAAAAGATAATAAGAACTGTACATAAACATAAACAAAAAAATTCAAATAACAATGAAAGGGAGAAAATAAATGTAAAATTTTTATATCGCCTTTCTTAATTTATTTAAAATTTCCATATTGGAGGAGTGGCCATGTAATTTATTGCCTAAACCAAGATATTCTGGAGAATGTCATGAACTAAACAGAAAACTAGGGAGGAGGTCCAGGTAAAAAGTAAGACTTAACTGAATAATTGGTAGAAACTGAAGATAGTTTTAGGTTTGTCCAAGAACAAATATCCTGATATTCTTTTGCCAAATAAATACAGTGAACAACTATCAAAATTGGTGAGCTGTTCATTTTGTTAGGTATCAAATTATTATCTAAATAGATGATATCAATATACTGTCTTATATTTAGAGAGTAATTAAAATTGAGTACAGTGGATTCTTATTTCTCCATTCTTGTGATGCTTTACTAAGAAGAATATGTACCAACTCTACCCAGGTTAATACAAAAGATGTAGAGTCTCCATCTTTTTTAGTGGCTGAATAGTATTCCATAGTATACATATACCACAGCTTGTTAATCCATTCTTGGGTTGGTGGGCATTTAGGCTGTCTCCACATTTTGGCAATTATAAATTGAGTGTGATAAACAGTCTAGTGCAAATGTCCTTATGATAAAATGATTTTTTTTCTTCTGGGTAGATGCATAGTAATGGGATTGCAGGATCAAATGGGAGGTTCAGCAATTTCCTTGTGGACCCATGAGCAAGTCTTGTCCTAATCCTATGACTGGACTAGATGCCTAGGATGTTGTACCAGCAGGAAGATGAAACCTCCAGGATGTCACAATCTCTAGGTTCTATGTTCCTAAAGTGTTTTACTCCTACTATGTTGGCCCCTCAGACTGCAACACCCCTTGGAAGCTGTGTATATCCTAAGAAATAAATGCTATATCCCAAGGATGCTGTTGACTCAGGATGCTTAGCCTCAGGAATCTGTCCTTCCAGAAAGCTGCTCTACATCTTCCAGAGCCTTTGATTCACATCATCTGAACAGTGGTTTATGTAAAATGCATACATTATGAATTAGAAAAAGGGATAGAGAATAACTCTGGGGATGATCAGGGGAAATTTTCCACCACTTCATATGAATCACAAGAACCACATAAGTCTGCAAATTAAAGAGGCTTAGGAAAGACCTTTTTTGGCATAAGCAAAAGGGTAGAGGCAGGATTCTGTGGACAAGTTCAAGAGCTCTTTTCCCTAGTTGGTAGAGTATGTATGGAGAAAAGAGAAAAGAGAGCTGGACAGATAGAATGGAGCTAAGGCATAAAACACCTCAAAATATAGTCTAAGTAGTTGTATAGGCAAAGGAGGGACAGTGAAGGTTTTAAATAAAGGATGTAGAATGGTAAACTAGTATAGTAAGTATCTGCCATCTGTATTTCTGAAAGGACAGATAATTGGGGCTGTAAGGCCGAGTTTTCACTTTGAAGGAATCAGGTAGCAATCTTTGAGTTTCACATTTCCCATCCTCCTAAAAGTGTAGGTTTACTTCAAATTCATTAAAATTATTTTGTTTTGAGTATTCTTTTAGGGCTCGTTGTATACATTTGATTGTACTCTTTTACCTGAGATTATTCATCACTGTAACCAGGCTTAGTTCCAGGCAAGATTCATTAAAATAGTGAGGGCAGCGCCTGTGGCTCAGTGAGTAGGACGCCGGCCCCATATACGGAGGATGGTGGGGTTCAAACCCAGCCCTGGCCAAACTGCAAAAAAAAATAGCCGGGCATTGTGGCAGGTGCCTCCCAGCTACTCAGGAGGCTGAGGCAAGAGAATCGCCTAAGCCCAGGAGCTGGAGGTTGCTGTGAGCTGTGACCCCAGGCACTCTACCAAGGGTGATAAAGTGAGACTCTGTCTCTCTAAAAAAAATTTACAAAAATAAAAAAATAAAAAATAAATAAATAAAATAGTGAGAGAGAAAGTAGACATTAGCTAAGCCTGTTACCTAAGAAAATGGATTGGCAAACATTATAGCATTAATGTTAGACCATATTCACCTAACGGTCAAGTTTATTTTGAGGGTTTCTTAAATATTTCTTGGGAAAAGCAAAGAAATTAAGTAATATCATAAAGAAGACTTTCTGTACCAGAAAGGTGAGGCAGGGAAAAGGGGAACAAAGGGAAGAGGTCAAAAATCCATTTGTGAAAACTTAAAGGTTGCCCAGTTTTTTTCCTGAATAGCAATAAAAATAGAACAAAATCCCAGAAACTCTAGGTATTCCCTTTTGGTTGCAATAGATAGCTGAAGGTTAATCATAAAACTTCTTACCTGTGATCAGATTATCTTGTGATGTCCTCACTATAAGGCTTTAAATGGCATGAATACATGTGTATGTGAGTGTTTCCTTTTTTTTAATAGTATACAATCCTTATTAAAAACCTAACCTTATAGATATGTGATCATATTCAGATTCTGTGTTGTTTTCCTTGTTTTCTTTCTAGAACAGGATTAATGGATTGATTTCTGATACCTTGAGACCTATGCAAAAGTCTGGCTCATTCAAACTTTACACGTAGGTTTTAGAAGACAATTTTTATCTCACTTAAAAATTGAACTCTGACCATCTTCTTTAGAACCTTTGATTTGCTTTCAGAGGAGAATTTCTTAGTTTATGAGTTTATTTACAACAGCCCAAGGACTGTTCTTAGAAATAATCCAAATCCCAATGTCAGAAGTTTCTCAGCCTTTCTCCTCTTAGCTTCCCCAAAACAGCTATTGATAAAATTCAGACCATCAGCTGCGGTCATTGAGGCTTATGGACTCCAGTAAGACCCAGAAACCATGATCCAGGGACCTGATAGGCAGTACTTCTGACTTTCCATTTCTGTCTTGGGATCTTTGTCTTCAGAGTGATTTAATAGATGTCAACATCTTGGCTCTCAGCAAGAAAGCAGTATGACTAACTCTTTTTTCATCATGACCTTTGATGAGTACACTCATTTATTGCCAGCTAGGGTCTATAAAAATTGTAAGATATGGCCCATTTTTCCAAGGAACAAACCTAAGAACCAATGGCAGCACTAAAGGAAAGCTTGCAAAGTGGTAAGGAATGCTTTAGCCCTCTGTGTTATCTCTAGGAACATGACCATCCAAAGATCCCAGGTAAACCTAACATCTAGGTAAGAGTAACATGCTTGCCATAGAAACACCAAGAGATGCTTCCTTGCTTCCAGTCTTTAGGCTAGACTGGTGTCCACAGATACTCCAGATGGAAATTTGACACCATCAACGAGTTAGTACTTCAAACACTTTAATATGTTAAGATAATTGAAAGGAGTGGTATTTATTTATTTATTTTTGAGATAGAGTCTCACTTTATTGTCCTCAGCATAGTGCCATGGCACCATAGCTCACAGCAACCTCAACTCTTGGGCTCAAGTGATCCTCTTGCTTCAGCCTCCCAAGTAGTTGGAACTATAGTGGCCCACCATAATGTCTAGCTATTTTTTAGAGATGGGGTCTTGTTCTTGCTCAGGCTGGTCTTGAACTCCTGAGCTCAGGTGATCCACCCACCTCAGCCTCCCAGGGTGCTAGGATTACAGGCATCAGCCACCACACTAGTATGGAGTGATATTTATTTTAAATAAGTAAATTTCATTTATGTTATTTCATATAATATTACATTAACCCTTGGAGGTTAGTCTTATTAGTCTTAATCCTGAAGTTAAAGACTTATACTAGATGTGGTGGTCAAGGGCTTGTGCCTAGCAGACCTTCAACTACAGGGAGCATAACTGATCAAGGAGCCTGGAGGCTGGCCCCAAAATCTGTTTGTACACTACAGTTTGTACACTGGCCCCTGGCTAGTGCCTGAATACAGCAGGGATGTTGTGCCACTGTTACTCTTGGACAACACAGGATTCTTGATGGGTAGCTCTGGCTGGAGGACTACTCAACAGTTTTGTCAAATATTCCTAAAACTGCAAATAAATCTAAGACCCTTGTGCCCAAACTTTCCTCCTTCTCTCCTTTAGTTGTGGTCAAACTTGTATCAGTGACAGTTCTAGACCTCTCAGATTCCCTCTCATTTTATCTTACTCAAGGGTTTTCTGTGTAATGCTATCCTTACACAATTTACTCTGATCTTGGCATCTGCTTCTTGGAGGGACTGAGAGTATAAACAAACACTATATTTGTAGTACTTATATGAGGTTGGAAAATTAAGTTTATAGACTTATCCTAGAAAAAGTGCTACCTCTCTCATTGCTGAATATCACTGTGCTTACCAGATTGCCAAGGGGAGTACCATGAAATGTTTTAACAGCAAGTCTAAGCCTGATTTATAGTTGGGATGGTTTGGTACAGATGTAGAAGTCATAAATGGATGGTGGCAAAAGTATACCCCATTCAGATGAAAGACAATGGAAAGGAGAAACTTCCCAGTGGAAGGAGCTGGAAGCCATGTACCTAGTTATGTACTTTGTGTTGAAGTAGTCTGAAATGAGAGTGTCTGTAGATTCTTGAGCAATAGTTCATCTAAACAAGAGTCTTAAAGGAAAAGGCTGGAAAGAAAACACAGGGGGGTCAGGTATATAGTCAGGTTCATGTGCATATGAAAGTGGACATAAAGTATAAAGATATTTGTCTCACATGTTTACGACCACCCAAAAGCATCCATCATGAGAAGACAGACAGATGACTTGCCAGTTGACTTTAACCACCCTCCATGTTGGCTACTCTAGAACAGGATGATGGTCAGATGAGTGGGATGAGCACTGTGGGTGGTGAGGATTTTGCTTTCCAAGACCCACCTAGATAAGAATGCAACTAAATTTCCATATTTTCAGCAGTAGAACCATACACTAAGTGCTTAATATAAAACTTTTCCTTCAGCAAAAATCAGCCACTGATTTACACATTGACTGCATCAAGCCCTTGTCTACTAGGAACAAAGGCACCTTTTCCTTTAATAGGTTTCAGATCTAATAACTTTCTCAAGTCTGGCAGCAAGCCTTAGATTTCTACCCTTTTTTTAGGTTTTCAGTGTTAAGCAATACGGAAGAGGGCTGTCCATTTATTTCATACATACAGACCAATGCTCTATTTATGATCTCCACAATACCCTTTGAGTCAAGTTTTGGTTTTTCATCCAACCTTAATGCTCATGACAGTAATTGCTGCCTCCTGGATTCTGGCAGTTTGTTACCTCCTTCTGCCCTCTGTGACTTTACGGTAGCATCTCCATGGATATCCATAATCTGGCTCTGTGAATGCCTCTTCTAGCATCAGCACTGAACTTAATAATGCCGGTGCCTCTCTTACAAGTGCATTAATGATGGCTTTGGGGTGATAATGACTATTAAAGGCCATTCAGGCTGAAGATGGTTTGGGGCCCTGGGGTGAGGACTAGGGTTAGGGCCCAACTTCATGATCCTGTGAAGATGGCTGGGATCAGGGCGGGGGGGTGGGGGTGGTTTGGGGCCTCTTGGTTGAGAACTAGAGTTAGAGCCTGGCCTCAAGTGATAATTATAGTCAGGGGTTCTGGGTGATGAAGAGGGTTTAGGGCCCTTGGTTGAATGATAGGGTTAAGGCCTGGCCTCAGGTGATAATTACAGTCAGGGTGACTACAGGATGCAGAGGGTTTGAGGTCCTGGGAAGAGGGCTCAGATTAGGGCCTGGCTCCATATGATGGCTGGAGTCAGGGAAGCCTGTGGGATGGAGAGAGTTTGTGCCTCTGGGGTGAAGGCTAGGGTTAGAGCCTGGGACTGGGTAATAATTACCATTAGGGTAGCCTGTAGGATGAAGAGAGTTCAAAGCATTTGGGTGAGAGCTCAGGTTAGGGACTGGCTTTGGGTGATAATCATGGTCTGGAGGCCTGGGAGATGGTGAGGGTTTAGTTGCCTGAAGTGAGAGCTAGGGGTAGAGCCTGGCTTTAGGTGATAACTGCAGTTTGAGGCCCTGGAGGGAAGGCTAGGGTTAGAGCCTGTGTTCAGGTAATAATTACCATTGGGGCAACCTGCAGGATGAATAGTGTTCAAGGCATTTGGGTGAGGGCTCGGGTTAGGGCCTGACTTTGTGTAATAATTATGGTCCAAGTGCCTGGGAGATAATGAGGGTTTAGTTCCCTGTAGTGAGAGCTAGGGGTAGGGCCTGGCTTCAGGTGATAATTACAGTTTAGGGCCCTGAAGGATAAACATGGTTTAAGGCCCTGAAGGGAGGGGTCGGTGTGCTTCATGAGTTTGGATCAGAGGGCCTGAGAGATAAAGAGGACTTGAGGCCCTTTGGTGAGGGCCGGGCTTCGGGCCCCTCTTCAGCTGATAGTTTGAGTCAGGGGTCTGGGACAGGGAGAGGTTTCAGGGTCCTTGGGTGAAGGCTAGGGTTTGGGCCCAGTTTTGTGTGATGGTTTAGTGAATGATATGTCCCTCTGGTTTCCCCCTGGAACACAGTTATCTGTGGGGTACTCTGACTACCCGTGATGTGTCCCTTCCAACATGTATACTTCCTTCTGCTTCTTTAAGTATTCCTCTGCTTTCTGCCAGGGGTTCTCAGATACTTCTACTTTTGAGTTTTGGCAATCATTATGTACACACTTCTGAGAGTCACCCCAGCACAATTGTTCTCGGAAGTCCTTGCCAAAGCATTAAATTCTGTGTCTTGAGAAAATGACCCTAAGTTACTGAATTCTTGCTTACCCAGTGTTACCAAGAATTCTCTCAAAATTCAATAACAGAAATGTTCTCCTGACTCTTGCTGGTACATGTTATCTAATTTCTTGCAAATCTTTTGAAATTTAGTCTCTTTCTTCCCGTGTCAGGCATATCCATATGTTGGATTTACCTCTAGCTTTTTGCCTGGCAGTGAGGACAGGATGTAGAGGCAGCTCCTGAAGCAGACGCAGGTGCCTGGGGTGGCCTCTTCTTCATGTCATAGGACCACAGAATGCTAGTTCTTACTGGGAAAAGGTGGGCCATCTCTGCAAGCCTGGAGGGTCCAGAGGAGCTGCAGAGCCAACCCTCATATCCATCCAGTTATTAACATCATCCCATATTTCAGGGCCCAAGTTATGCCCACCGGGACTCTTACCTTCATGTGATAGACTTGCCTGGATGAGGCACTTTTTCACTTCTCTGGAGCTCTGACAGTTCGAGCCTCCACCTGCCACTCAGCCATGCCTGCTTCTCCGCTGCAAGCGATAAGGCCTCATTTTGTAAGTTCCTTTTGCTTCTCACATAGAGCCACCGTCTGCATTTTAAAGTCCCCTGGCTTCTCATTTTCCCTTTATATGCCATCAGTACAACTTCTCAGTAACCAGCCAATGCCACTGTCTTTGTGGGCTTCCCTTTACCCGTATGTTTCTAACTCTTTCATTATTAAATCTGTCACATTGTTCTCCACTGGGACCATTTTTTCAACACTAAGTTCCAGGGACTGCATGTGGCTGGATGGTGTCCCTTTCCCCTGCTGGACAGAGGATGAGCCAGTCATCTACATCAGTCTTACCAACTGTTTTCTTGAACCATTCTGAGATCACTTGAGAAGTAGATGGCAAGATAGGATCAAACATGAAGGGATTGATTAGGGGAATTTCCTTTGCTGGAAAATAGAGAGGGAATCAGAGGAGGCTAGAAGACTTCTTACATCTCCATGTAGTTCTGACTCTTATGAAGGAGAGTGGGAACAAAATAAAGGTCAGTTGAAGGAAGCCTAGCATAGTCACTGTGATGTGAACTTCTGCAGACATTGAGCAAGGCTGGGGGGGGCTCCTGAGCCCAAGCGATCTGCCGGAGGAGTCTTGCATCTCCTAGGAAGGAGCAGCATTAGTATTCCGCCTGACTGAGAGGCGTTCCCGGGAAGCACGTCTCCTGTGCAGCTGTACAGATGGATTTCCAGATGCAGCAGCTGGGGCCTTATCAGTTATACGCTCTTCAGTCTTATATATAAGAGGTGTATTTTTAAGATCTCCACTTATTGCTGTTATAAAATTGCCAAGCTGTCCTGGCTCACAGCGTAAGAGAAAGATTGGATCCATCTGTGAAGAAAATAAATCTTTAACACCTTCAGGGGTATAGGCAGGGTATGAGCAAAAAGGTATAACACTTTCACAAAGGAAAATAGTGGTTTCCAGCCCAGTGGGTAAATGGGTAATAATTTACCAAGTCCTATTTCTGGGCTCAATGGTTGAGCTTCCCTTTGTCATCCATGGCTTCTGGACCTTAAAGAGCTCCTGCTTTCTTATGACTCCCAAAGATGTCCTCAGTCACGTGTCCTATAAAGACGGGTCTTCACTAACGTCAGTTGCTTCTCAGTGGAGGTAATTGCCAGGCCCTGTGAAATGTGCCACTGTGCTATATGCCAGGCATTATGCAAAGTACTTTACATGTGTCAAGCTATTTGTTCTATATATATGTATGTGTATATATATATATATATATTTTTTTTTTTTAAAGAGACAGAGTCTCACTTTCTTGCCCTCGGTAGAGTGCCATAGCATCATAGCTCACAGCAACCTCCAACCTCCAATTCCTGGGCTTAAGGCTATTCTCTTGCCTTAGCCTCCCTAGTAGCTGGGACTACAGGCACCCACCATAACACCTGGATATTTTTTGGTTGCAGTTTGGCTGGGGCCTGGTTTGAACCCACCACCCTCGGTATATGGGGCTGGTGCCCTACTCACTGGGCCACAGGCACCGCCCTGTTCTTTCAGTGTCTTTAAGAAGCAAACACTATTGTCACATCACAGAAGGAATGATCTCAGGAGAGACCAAATAATGTGTATGAAGTTAAGTGCCTGGCAGAACAAGACTTCATTCAGGTTCATGGTACGCACTAGTAACCTCTGCTATTTAAGATTTTATTCATCTGGTGTTCAGCCTGCCCCTGGGGGAAGGGCCTACCTACAATTTGAACTTTACCTTAGAAATTAAAACAGTGTGACCTAAACATTAGTACCCTCATAGCAATCTGAAATAAAAAAAAATTGACTCATGAGGTGTAACCCATTGTGGACACATTTTATGTGTTTTTTAATAGTTACCCTTTCAGCTTTTTCACCTTGTTCAATGTCTACAGTAATAGTGAGGGAATTGCCTCATTACTTATTATAATACACACATATTACCTAGTATACCTAATATAATATGTAGAAAATATACCTTTTTTCTACTCAGAACACTCAATTATCATATATATATTTCCTTGTGATCATTGGAGTACAGTAAATATTTAACAACTGGATGGGGGGAAGGAATGAAGGGAATAAAAAAAATTAGTCCTGATTTATAGCCATACTAAAAAGGTGTCTGATTTTAGGCTACCAACATGATGTCGGTGAATCCAAAGTTCAAAAGAGATGAAGAGTGGCCCATCATTATATAACATGTCACCCATAAAGATGCAATGAGCATAAAACTTCAAGAACATAGAAAGTAGTAAAGTGCAGGAAAATAATTAGAGAGTAATGAGTATTAACTTCATCTTTCGTATGTTATTTAATGGTAACACTCTAAAAATTTAACTTTTAATACTGGCTATTTTAAAAATAAAGCTTGAAAAAATTCTCACAATGTTATAATTAGTTGACACAAGCCAATATAAGCTTAGTCCAAAGCACTATTGCTTATAATTCTTTTGAATTCTCCTTCCCTGACTTATGTCTTCTTATTCTCTAAAGTTTGATATTTACATTTCCATGGTTGTTATGAACTGAATTCTACCCACTCCCCCAAATGTCCATGGTGAAGTCCCAATCCTCAGTATCTTAGAATTTGACTATAGTAGGAGAGAGAGCCTTAAAAAAGATAAATAAGATAAATTTAAATCATAGGGGCATCCCCTGATCCAATATGACTGGTGTCCTTATAAGAAAAAGGGGAGATACCAGGAATGTGTATACAACAGAGAAACGTCCATTTAAGGGCACAGAAAGAAGGAGGCCATTGGCAAACGAATGGGAGAGTCGTCGGGAAAAACCTGACCTCCTGGCCCTGGTCTTAGACTTCCAGCTTCCAGAAAGGTGATAAAACAAATTTCCATTGTTTAAGCCACCCAGGTATTATGTTATGGCTGCCCTAGCAGATTAATGAAAAGAGAGGTAATCTCATCATATCTCAATTATAACCATGAGTTTGACCATGCCTTGAAAGGATATTGAAAAAAATCAGAACCATTCAAGGATCTTTAGATTCCTTCTGAATAGATCAGTTATGAATACTGTACAACCTTCTCATTGGTGACAAGATAAATTTCCAAAAGATGACCTAAAACCCAAGACTGCAAATAAAAGTCCTGGAAATTGCTCCATTTTCCATCTCACTTTGTTTCTGGCATGACTGAATTTGGAATGCTTTCCCCTCATTATGTTTAGACAATCAGAGGTGTTATAGCTCAGTCTGAGTTTCCCAAAAATGATCCTCAAGCATCTCTACAATATCCAGGAACTCAGTTTTATTTATTTGAACAAACCTGTGTGTTTAACTAACAAAATATCCACTGCATACGTGATTTTTCTTAAAGTCTTTGACTCACTCTCACTCTAGTTATGACTAATTATTTTAATGTTGATGCTTTTTAATTGCCTCTTTTATATAGCCAACAGTTGTAATGTCTGAACGTCACTTCTTTTAAAATGAAAAGAGCACCACTAAGACAATAAAAGTTTTACTTTGTCTCAAATAATGTCTTACAAAATAGAAGAAGTGTTTTTCCTGCCTTAGAAAGGTATTTTATAATACGATATATATATTTTTTTTATCTAGAACTTGTTTTTGTGAGGTCATTATATACCCAATACTTATAATTTTGTCTATTTTAAAAAATATTTCAAATAAGACCGTTTTATGAAATCCAGTATCTGTCTTCAACCAGAGGAGAAGGTTAACATGACCACTGAGGAAATCATGGAAAATGGGGACCAAATTTTATTAGCTTCACTGTGTTTGTAATCTGACTATTTTAATGCAGTGACTAGCATGAAATGAATCGGGAAGCAAAATCTTCCAAAAGAGATTTAGAAGTGTGGACCTGATGACTGGTTTGTAGTGAGGAATTTTCATTTGCTTCTTCACAGAATTCCATGTCTAAATGCATCTCAAGGATGCTTGGTAGGTGGTCTCAGAGGCTGGAGATAAAGAAAAACCGAATTACAGAATCAAAGTTCATCTGGGCAGTGGCCTAACTTTCAGAAAGTTATGAAATAGATGCATTTGGATGGCCTGCACTTTGTCTTGTCCTCTTTAGCTCCTTCTTCCTCCCTTTCCTTCCTCAAGGAGTTGCTTCTGGACGACACATCTTGGTTTACAGAATGTCGGTTCCCACACAGTAGTGCCCGTCTGGAATAAGACTGGGATTTATTCCGCGCCTTTTCTAAAGGATACTTCTCACCACAAATCATCTCTCTGTATTGTCCAGGCCCTCTCTCGGCATGGTGGTGTTCATCTTTTCATGGGTTAATGAATATTCTTTTAACTATTTTGACATTACCTTCCATGAGATAAGATATTGCCTAAACATTATTTCCAAAATTTGGAAAGCCAGATCCTTATTAAAAAGACTCTTAAAGAATGAAACTTTACATCAGCCTGATAGATTAAAGAAGTTTTTGGTTTGGGGGTTTTTGTTTTTTTGGCTTGCTTTGTTTTTTCTCTTTTATGGATCTTTTAAGAATTCTTTCTCTACATCACAACAGTAAATCCCTTTGAATACTCACCCCAGTATTTTTGTTATCTGTCAGTGTTTCACCTGACAATTAATAATTAGTAGTAAAAGAGGGACCAGTCAAGATGGAACTGGCATGTTACTCAGATCCCACCATAAAGTCAAATGACACTCAACATTCTTTAAGTTCAAATATTAGAAAATACATGCGTATTTATAGTATTATAGCTTGGTTCATCATTATGCTATGTTAACAGGCAATCACAAAGACTCGATACCTAACCATAACAGAAGTTATTTCTTGTTCACCCGGCGTGACAAGAATGAACTGCAAGGGGCCGGGCTACTCAGGGATCAGCCTTCATCCTGCAGCTTCATCCTAGGCATGGAACATGTGGTCTTCTTGGTTGTAGCAGAGGACCAGAGACTGAAATTGTATATGGGCTTTATACCATCTCAGCCAAAAAGTCACGGACATTACTATTTCTGAGATCCTGTTGGTCAGAACTAGTCCCATGGCTCTGCCTAATTATAGGAGGAAAGTGAAATCTAGTCATGTGTCTGGAAGGACAGAAGAACTGGATGTGGGTGAACAAGGAAACTTTCTGTCATATGGAAACTCTCTATCAGTAATAAATCTAATTTGACTCCCTAGTGAAATGATAACATATTGGTAACTTTAAACCACATATAAGCAATTTTATAGTATCTAAGAAAAACATTACCCGCATGAGATCACTTTCTAAAACAAACATCTTTCTTTGCAGGGATATGACACCAGTTAGGATATTTACTATTGGAAAATTATACATGTAACATTATTCAGATTCAGTTACGTAATATATATGTATACATGGCTTTAACTTCATAACTTATATGGATCAAAGATAAAATTATTTACTGATAACTTCCCTATGCTTTAGGCTTGACTCCAAATTTCATATATATATATATTTCATTTATCTCTTCAAAAATATGTAAAAACAATTAATGCAGATTATGAAGCATTCAAACAAGTAAATTTCCAGAAATGTGTTAAAAAGATTATAGAAATGTGTAGTTAGTTTCTTACAATGCCTACTTCAATGGATAATGCATTTGAAAATATAATCTTAGCTTGTTTTTAATTTAGGACTTTTGTTATTTCCCTAACTTCACAGTTACAGTTATTTAAGAAGTCAATGAAGGTTCGGCACCAGGGCTGGTGGGTTTGAACCTGGACCAGGCCTGTTAAACAACAATGACAACTACAACCAAAACATAGCCAGGCACCTGTAGTCCCCCCTACTTGGGAGGCTGAGACAAGAGAATCATGTAAAGCCAAGAGTTTGAGGTTGCTGTGAGCTGTAACGCCTTGGCAGTCTAATGAGGGCGACATAGTGAGACTCTGTCTCCAAAAAAAAAGTCACTAAGGAAGATACTTAGAAAATCAGTAGAATCCCACGTGGAACACAGAGCTCAGCTGTAAGTGTAGCATGATAATAAGTCACAGTGACCGGCGCTGCATCTTCTGTTTTGCCTGGGCAGCAGTTTTTTACACTTCTATTATTTGTAATAAAAACAAAGTTACCAGAAAAGTCAGGAATGATTACAGGAATCTCAAAGGGCATAATTCTCATCCCCAGAAAAGTGACACCCACGATAACTACTTCACATTTTCACTAACTGAGTTTTTATAACACACAAAATCCAACTAAAGGCACAATATGAGGAATCAGTAGACTGTATTCTTGGCTCTCATTACTCACAGGCAACTTGTAATTCCTGGAAGCCCCAACATTTTTTCCGAATGTTTTCAAACATACCCACGAGAGATTTTTCAAGATAAGCTCTGCAGTGTCAGCTGTGTCCTCCTCCCCAAGTTACATTTTATTTTTCAGCATCAGGCTCCCCAGATTTAGCTCCTATAGCCAACAAAACCATACAATGACAACCAAAAACCTACACGTATATACTGGTAAATTGTGGTAATGTCTGGTTATTTGTTGCTGAACAAGATAACCTTTCAAGATAAATAAATTACTTTAGGAATGCAGGTTAGGCTTTTAAGTTTACATGAAGAACCTCAGGCTTGAGGACTGGATGTGGCAAGACGTTACTTTCTAAATCAATGCTAGTGCCCTGCCTGGATGTCAGACCAGCTTTACACTGGCCAGTGTCGCACCCTAAGCTACCAGTCTTTGGCACAGGAGTCCCAATATCATCAGTACAGGTACCATGTGGCATAAGAGATCTTTCTAGTGCATGCGTTGGAAATCTGTCAAACATGAAGATCTCTGAGACCATGGTCATTGTTGTCACTAGGATTTCCCTGATATGGAATTTTTGGATCTTTTGTCATTTGTTATTCAAAGGTATTTAGTTAATTCCCAAAGATCTCCTGGGAATTCAGAATGGTGTCAGTGAGGATTCTCCAGGGAAAATGTCCAGTTTGGTCATAAATCCCTGGAAACTGTGAGACACTTTGCTAAGGCAGAACTAATCTGTCTACTTAAGACAGATTAGTGTTATGGTTGAAGAACTGACTATTAAATACAATGTCCTTCATCAGAAAGACATCACCAAGAAGAGTATTCACAATTCCTTTCTTTTTCCCTGCTTGCTTTTAGCCCAGAGAACTTTGCCAGACTGAGTCTATGCTGCCAAAGCCTACAAAGATTATAATTCTTCTTTAGGAGTCTGATAGTCAGTTTAATATGTCAACGTAGCTAAGCTGAAGCCCCATTATTCAGTCAAACATTAGTATTGGTGTTCCTAAAAGTATTTTATAGATGTGATTAAACCCTAATCAGTTGACTTAGTAAGAAAGATTATTTAACATAACCTGAGTGGACCTAATTTAATCAGCCTTAATAGTAGAGGTAAGCCTTCTCTGAACAAAGAAGAAATTCCACTGTGGGCTGTAGTTTTCCCTGCCTGGTATCAGAATGTTCCAGCTGGCCCTTCCTGACAGCCTCCCCTGTGGATTTTGGATTTAGCCCCCAAATGTCTTACTATACTTCTGCTTCTGTTTCTCTGGTGGAACTCTGGCTAATATGATGCAAAGAGCAATATCCCCAACCAGGCCCTGAAATAATATTTGTTTTTTTGTTTGTTTGTTTGTTTGTTTTTTTTTAACAAATCCTGCCTCAGGTTTATTTGTACAAATAGCACAGGAGGACCCCAGCCCCATACAGACAGCAGCCTAGAGGTGACACCAGTCCTTTTGTCCTCACGGAAGACAGATGCCTCTACTCTGGAGCCTTTGTGGGGGCCTGGGCACCTTTGGGAGCCTGAGCTGGAACTGAAGCTGGAGCTGCAGATGTAGCAGCAGATTGGGCCTTCGTTTGATCCTCAGCCTTTGGCCGGCAGAGCCTGAGACCCTTGGCAATGCGTGCACGAGCACACTTCCCAATCTGGGGGTGGGTGATGTAGGCAAGTTGACTGAGTTTACAGCTGGCACCCTTTGGAATCTTGGTCGTAACCTCCTTGGGCTTTACAAAGGCCTTGATAGCTTCAGCACGTGCACTCACAGCCTTGGCATTGTTGGCCTGCATCTTGTTCAGGCCCTTCTTGTTGTGCTTCTTGGTAAAGCACATGTTCCTCAGGAACTTGGGATCTACCCCCTTAAGAGATTCATATCTTTGCAATCGGGGTTTCTTGATGCCATTTCTGTGCCACTTTCAGGACTGGTTGTGTGTGATGTGGTTCTTGGACTTGGCCATGTCTGCACCGCGACCCACGACTTGAAATATGTTTGAAATAAGTCTTGGACTCTTGAGAACAAACGCACTTTACAAACTGGGTACCATACACTATTAGAATTTTCTTTTTGTGAACTTTCACAAAACTACTATTGGTAGACCGACTAGCTACACCAAAGAAACAGGCATTAGTTGCTCCTCTGATTGTGTCACCGTGGCAGCAAAGAGGACAAGGACAAATTTTTTGAAATTATCTAGGCATTGTATCTCAGCAAATGTTTTTGTTCACTGTTGTTTTAGAAGTGACATGCTTTAGAAAACTAGACTATGCTCCTGTTCTTGGGAGGAGAGTAGTTTGCTAGCTTACTTAGAAAACAAATCAAAGCATTAGTAGATT
Organism: Otolemur garnettii; assembly: GCF_000181295.1. Classification (NCBI taxonomy): domain Eukaryota; kingdom Metazoa; phylum Chordata; class Mammalia; order Primates; family Galagidae; genus Otolemur; species Otolemur garnettii. The sequence goes on along the minus strand of NW_003852458.1, from coordinate 7,471,950 downwards.
GTTTGGGGGTCTATACCACAGGAGAAAACACTTAATCAGATTTAGATTTTTTTGTATCTGTCTTTTTAAAAAGCTATCAGGTTTTCAGATATCAATGTCATAATATACAATGACATTTCAGATTTTGGACCTAAAACATGCAGATGATCAACTTTAGATGCATTATAGGTGCATGATCGCCCACCATAGTGTCTATATTGTACATAACCAACACTGAGGCCCTCACTTTTCTGATGGGGAAATGCGAAAAATGTGACTTCCCCATAACAATGTTTCATTTTAATATATTATCTCATACCCAAATTTGGCTTTCCCTTATAATTTTTTTCAAGAGGTAAATGAGTTTTTCCCGATGAATCAGTGTGCTTCTTTCTTAATAGTGTTTTTCCATCATTTCTTCTTTGAGCTTTAGCCATCAGGGAGTTTAGGCTAAAATTCAATTTCTAAATATGGTTATATATACACATACTAGCTCAGGTTTCTTTTATAGCCCTTTCTACGGTTTTAAGCATTCTTTTTTTATTTAAATGGTCACAAAAACAGAGCCTGGGCCAAGTATTGGATTTCCCATGGCCTATTAGGGAAGCCATTGCAGAAAGGAAGGAGGGAGGGAGCAGAGAGCCAGGGTAGGAGTATGAATATTAGGAGACTTCAGCAACATCGCTGTTGTGGGCTGCAGGGCTCAGTTTGGTCAGATTCCTATAAGAAGTGTACAGCCTGGGTGGCGCCCGTAGCTCAGTGGATAGAGTGCCCACCACATACACTGAGGCTGGCAGGTTCAAAGCCAGCCTGGCCCAGCTAAAACAAAAATGACAACTCTTAAAAAAAAAAAATAAAAATAGTAGGGCATTGTGATAGGCTCCGGTAGTCCCAGTTACTAGGAGGCCAGGGCAAGAGAATCACTTAAGCCCAAGAGTTTGAGGTTGCTGTGAGCTGTGGTGCCATAGCACTCTACTAAGGGTGACCACTTGAGACTCCGTCTCCAAAAAAAAAAAAAAAAGAAAAGAAGCGTACAGCATGATTCCCTGAATTACCTTTTAAGAACAAGATGGAAGGCTTTATCCAGTGAAACCAATTCTCCCATAAAGAAGACTTCACAATTTATTCACCAGTTCTTGGCCCTCATTATTTGGTGGCACATCTGAGCTCTTAAAGAATCTCCACTGCTGCCATGGCTACTAAACTCAGAGGAGGGCTACAGAGACAGACCAGCACGGGCACCAGCGGCATCTGCTCAGGTGCATTATCTCTGTGCCTGCTCATGGAACACCTCCCAGTATCTTTTAGGAAAGAGCTGAATGAAAAACTTATATACATCTCTACATACCAAGTCATCACTTTCAGGTAAACTTGCAAGCTTTTCCTCATTTGGGAAGTAGTGGATAAAGTTGAGGCTGCTATTATAAAAAGCAAAAGGAATGAACTGAATAAGAAACTATTACAAGAGAAAGTGAAGTAAATGAATGGGAAAATATCTCAGCACATGTACTTCCAGTTTAGAATTGAGGGGATTTATACTCTCTGCAAAAGCTTTCCATAAAATAGTTAAAATGTCACTTCTTATTTCCTGAAATCTTCTTTCCAAAATCTCCCATCCACAATCCACCCCATTTCCATGCACGTGTGACCAGATGCCCTGCCTGTCCTCTCTCCAGTGTGGACAAAGTGCCTGTGAAGTCAAGCCCACCCCATGCAGTCTACCCCTTCCCACCTACTTGATGATGCAGCTCCAATTACTCCATCTTTCTTAATCCATTCATTTTCTTTATTTAAATTTCCAGTTAATATGAGGGTATGTTCAGTGTGTACAGTAAGGCCACATTATTTGCATGTGTAAGGCAAAGTCTAAGTTGTAGCTACGTCGTCCCCCACACAGGAAGTGTGCTACATGCTCATGCATCGTTCCTGCTGGGACGGAACCCGCCACCCCTCCTCCACTCTCCCCACTACTTGGATTCAATGAGTTTTCTCTCATCGTAGCACAATATTGTTAAACCATTGATTTTAGATGAAAATCAGTAATAATTTCCAGTAAAAAGAAAAATAACAAATGTTGAGGTGCTTTTCCACCTGCATTCACTGGTCCATTTCTCTGCTTCTTCTTCCCATAAAATTTCATTACAAACTCACTTGTGCTTCCTGTATACAATTTTTTCTCCTGTTTTCTTAAACCCACACCAATTATGCTGCCATCACCACTTCGCTGAAATGACCTCCATGATAGATACTAAGTCAATGGCAACTTCCTCCTCCTTCAGGGCTGGCAGGAAGTATCAGCTGCCACTATTCACTCTTCATCCCTCAGATCTTGGAACAACCACCTTTCCTTAGTTTTCCTTCCATTCTCTTGGTTACCCCTTTTCTCAGGACCTACTTATCCCTTTTATGCTGAGAGAAGGCTAATTGAAAACAAAACAAAAACCTTAGATATTTCCCAAAAAAGCTAGTTAAAGGAGCACAGAGAGAGAGAGAAATTAGGATTTGACACAGGTTAGAGAGGAGGATACTTTATGTGGTGGTGAAAGGTGTATTTCTGTACACACACACACACCCCCACACACCGATCCATACAACAAATAACTCTCAGCCCTCATTAGATGCAAATGAAATATCATACTGTATCATATTTTAGAACAATATGATAGGGACCCAGAGAATAAGAAGGGCATGCAGATTAAAATAGTACTAATTATTGTTAAGATGAAAATTTATCACGAAATGCAAATCTATTAAAATGTAATTAAAAAATTGAACATAAATCCTTTTACAACCAATATATATTTATGAGAACCCAGGATTCATAAAACACCACTTTTAAGTTTTCAGCATGAATTTGAAAGATGATGAACAACTTTTCTATAATCACTGAAGAAGATGTACTTACTTTTCAGGATCAGAAATAATACATTAGAGAAGGCAAGTCCATTAACCTGGAGCTTGAATGGAGATAATTAATGGTCTGAACTCCATAGTCATTTATTGGTATAAGAATGGGAAGATGAGACTCATACCTTAAGGCAGTGATGTTTATGAGAGGATCTTAGGTGTGCCTGGAAAATTTTTAAAGATCATTAATTAAATAATTTTCAAAAGAAGTTCAAAGCACAGTAAGGATATTCTTAATTTCAGTGTGCCATGGAAATTTAACTATAGGTTCAAGTGTGTCACGAGATAAAAAAGGTTGAAAAACACTGCCAAAAGGAGTTGAATTAAGTGGTCCTAGGTAGAGAAAGGAGAGAAAAAAGCACGTGTCTCTATTCAGACAGAACAAAAAGGTAAAGTCACAGACCCCAGTGAGAAGACTGAAGTGGTCCTAGCAAACAATATCTAGCCTTTTCACCAGCCGCACAGCGGGAAGACAGAAGACGAATGTTTGAGCAATGCTCCAGGAAAGGAAAACGATCTTCCCATAAATGAGATGTGTCTGCCACAATATACGCTTAGCTACTTCTATAAAAAGTGTCAACAACACACATGTTTCCAGTAGGCATGTTTCCATTGAACATATTCTCAACCCATGGGCTATAAAAATTAATAGTTAGGGCAGTTCCAGATTGTCAGGACATCTGCTAAAAGATTTCCCTCAAGCAGGTTCAGGGAAATACAATTAAAGAAAGCATGTGGAACGTTAAAAGCCATTTTTATGTATTCTTATTATAGTTAACCTTCAACAGCTGTCTCACTAAAGGCCAAACCCTGCCAAATCATGTTCACCAATTACCCACTGACTAGAATTACAAAATATCAGGATTTGAAGCTGGGTATTTCTTGGCAGCATTTCTCCCAATTCAAGGAAATCTCTCTGAAGGAGACAAAAAACAACAGGAAGTATTTCAGCGCTTACTTCAGGTTCAGAAGAGAAACACTTGGTTTGGTGAAGGCAGTTGCCAAAATCTTTCTCCTCCTGACTGGGTTTTTCCCATGAGCTCACATTGAACCCAGCTACTTCCCAGGAGGAAAATTCTTACTGACTTGGAACTCTGAGGTAGGCAGACTTGCCCAAGAAGGGAGAAGCAGCCTTCCCCCCATAGACAGTGTCTCAGTTCATTTTCTGTTGCTTTATAAGAGAATACCTGACAGTCGGGTAATTTATGAGAAATGAAATTTACTGCTTATAGTCTAGAGCAGTGATTCTCAACCTTCCCAATACCTCAGTCCTTTAATACAATTCCTGTGGGTCGTGACCCACAGGTTGGGAACTGCTGGTCTAGAGGCTAAGTTCAAGGTCTAGGAGGCTCATCTGGTGAGAGCCTTCATGCTGGGGGTGGGGGAAGCTCTGCAGAGTCCCAAGGTGCTGTGGAGTATCACAGGGCAAGAAGCCTGAAATGTGTTATTGTGCTAGCTCATCTCGTTCTTCCTCTCTTTATAAATCTGTAGTACCACTCCCATGATAACTGATTAGTCCATTAGCCCGTTAATCCATTAATTCATGAGGGGCTTTGTCCATTATGAGGTCAGTGGCCTTATCACCCAATCACCTCTTCAAGGCTTAGTACTGACATGTGGGCATTAAGTTTCAACAGAAGTTTTGGATAACATACTCAAACCATAGCAAGCACCTCTACACAACTATAATTTCCAGATAAAGGTCTTTTCTGATCATTTTATTATAGTGCTTATCTTTAAAGACATAGCAAAGTAAGCCTACCAAAAACAATACCAAATCTGAGAAAATGTATTATGTCATTCACTTCTAGAAACACAGCACTGCATTCCAATGACTTCAGACAAGAAAATGTGCCCTGTATAGAGAAAACCAGAAGTCATTTCATCTTTTTTTCCTTAATGATCTTAATTCAAGTATAAATGCAAGACTCACACAATCTCAAGCAAGAAAGTTTAGCAACTATAACAACCAGAGCCCTTCCTGAAAAATTATATAAATGATGAAATCTGTCTAATCTTAGTATCTACAAAGAATTCAAATCAACAGAAAAAGAGTAAAGAGTCCCATCTACCTCTGGGCAAGAGATATCAACAGAACCTTCTCTGACGAAGACAGATGAATAACTAACAAACGTTTGAAAAAATGCTCATCATCTCTAATCATCAGGGAAATGCTAATCAAAACCATCCTAAGATATCACCTACTCCCAGAGAGAATGGCTCACAACAAAGTCTCAAAGCTGCAGATGCTGGTGGGAAGAAAGGAACACTTTACACTGCTGGTGGGACTGCAAACTAATACCACCTTTGTGGAAGGAAGTATGGAGAATCCTCAAGGAACTCAAATTAGACCTCCCATTTGATCCTGCAATTCCACTAGGCATCTACACAGAAGAGAAAAAAATCCTTTTACCATATGGACACTTGCACTAGACTGTTTATCGCAGCTCAATTTACAATCGCCAAAATGTAGAAATAGCCTAAATGCCCACCAACCCAGGAATGGATTAATAAGCTGTGGTATATGTATACTATGGAATACTATTCAGCCATTAAAAAGATGGATGCTTTACATATTTTTATTAACCTGGATGCAGGTGGAACACATTATTCTTAATAAAGCATCATAAGAATGGAGAAGCAAGAATCCAATGTACTCAATTCTAATATGAAAGCAATAGATGATCTAAAACAAGGGGGAGGGCAGAGGAATGAGGGATTGAGGAAAGGGGCAGAGGGAGGCTGATGGGGGCTTACAGTGTATGGCACACCTCTTGGGGGTGACACAAAATTACAAAAGGGACTTTAACAACCGCAATCCAGTGTAACCTAATTCTTTGTGCCCTCAATGAATCCCCAACAATAATAAATAAATAAATACATAAATAAAAAGAGATGAATTAAAACACTTAAAAATGGATAAGCCTTGCAAAAGAGCTTATGATGATCATTGAACTAGCTGAACATAGGACAAATATTGAACAGCAAAATTCCATTGAAATCTATAGAAATCTTAAAAATCTTGAAAATCAATACAATAATATAAGCAAAAAATTAAGGCAGGGTGCAGTGGCTCATGCCTATAATCCTAGCACTCTGGGAGGCTGAGGCAGGAGGATCCCTTGAGTTCAGGAGTTCAAGACCAGCCTGAGCCAGAGAAAAATCCTGTCTCTACTAAAAATAGGAAAATTAGCTGGGCATTGCTGCTGGTACCTGCAGTCTCAGATGCTTGGGAAACTAAGGCATGAGCATCACTCGAGTCAGGCTGCTGTGAGGCTGATGCCAGCACTCTAGCCAGGGTGCTTAGAGCAAAACCCTGTCAGTGAAATGGGATGAAGTGAAATGAAGTGAAGTGAAAAGAAAAAATAAAATAAATACAAATTCAAAAGCCAGGCATGGTGGTTCATCCCTGTAATCCTAGCACTTTGGGAGGCTGAGGCAGGTGGTTTGCTTGAGTTCAAAAGATGGAAGTTCAAAAGAAGGTCCAGCCTAAGAGTGAGACCCATTTCTACTGAAAGTAGAAAAACTAACTGGCATTGTCACAGATGCCTGAGGTCCCAGCTACTAGGGACAAATATTTGCTGAAGAAAGAAAACCACTTAAGCCTGAGAGTTTGAGGTTGCTATGAACTGTGACACCACAGCACTCTACCCAAGGTGACAGAGATAGACTCTGTCTCCAAAAAAAAAAAAATGGTGAGGCACGAGACAGAAGAGTGGGGAGAATGCACAATCCCTAAGCTCTTTCATATTAGGCAATGAATTATTCAGAAAGCTAAAACATAAAATTAAGGGGAAAAACTTGATAATATTATTTCTATATTTTTCATAATTTTTTCCTCCATCCTTTGTGTTGAAGAAGCATTTACCTAACGTTCAGTGTTTCATACTCTTCAAATTCAGTTTCTCCTCTTTTTCCTTTAGGTTCAAAGACATTAGAAGTTCAAAACTCTATTAAAATTGTACATACAGAATTATCACAATATTATAAAATCAATCTGTATAGCTGGAATATACTGACATATATACTTGATATACTTTCTGTCCACCTTTCTATTGGTCTATCTCTATATATATTAATACACAAAAAATATTTATAAAGATGTTAGTCAAATGCTAATCATAGCTAGTTTGTGGTGGTGAGATTTAAAGCCATCTTTTGCATATTATTCTATGTACTTTTTGGACTTCTTTGAATTTTGCATAAAGAACTCATGTTCTAATAGGATAATAAAGTCAGTATTTACAAGAAAAAATGATACTGTCCTGATATATGCCAGAAGACTTTCAGGACTGTGACCTCATCTTAAAAAAATACTTTAAACTGTGCAATAGATAGCATTCTTGCAATGGAAGAGTCATTTTAGTAGTTTCCACCCAAACCAAAAGATGTCTGTGACTAAAAATAACATTTAATTTGACACTGTTTATGTTTCTGAGATGGTAAATTAAGCTCTTTTAACTAGTACATGATGATTCACACTCGCAACGTTGGGAGTGTAAGTTGGGAGAGTCCCTCAATATTTTCTTTTGGGTAGAACCATGAAAGTGTAGAATATTAAAAGAACTTAGGAATCATTAAGCTCCATTGTAGAGATGGGTAAAGTAAGTCTTAAAGCAGCTAAGTAATTTTTACTGAAAGATTCATGACTAAGTTAACTGAAGAACTAAATGCTATGGCCTGAGTGTCTGTATCCCCCTTCTCCCAAAATTTGCATGTTAAAAATCTTAAAGTGATGGTAGTGAGAGGTGGGGTCTTTGGGAGGTGATTGGATTATGGGGGCAGAGCCTTATGATTGAGTTTAGTGTCCTTACAAAAGAGGTGCCAGTTTGCAGCTTGACGACCTCTACTAAGTGAGGACACAGACTAGGCTCCATTGGGAGGACCAGGTTCTCTCCTGACTCAGAATCTGGTGGCTCCTTGGTCTTCAACTCCCAGACTCTAGATCTATTGTTTATAAACCACCTAGTTGGGGGTATTTTTGTTATAGCAGCAAATAAACTAAGATATGAAAGTAAGACCTATCTTCTGAAATTCTAGTTCAGCCACACTGTTACACTGCATATTTGATATATTTGATTTTTTTTATCATAGAGATTAGTATTTCACCATATGAAAATACTATATTATCTGATTATATAGAAAACATTGTTCCTCTTTTTTGGGGGTTACCTTAAATTAATACTTTTAATTTAAATACTTTAAAGGCTTTTAAATACTTTAAAACATAAGTTCGTATAAAAAAACTAGATATTTCCTACATGTCAATGGAAGTTTTTTTTAATGTGACAGGGTCTCACTCTGTCGCCTAGGCTAGAGTGCAGTGGCATCATCATAGCTCACAGGAGCCCTGAGCTACTGAGATGAGTCTTCTTGCCTTAGCCTTCCAAGGCTAGTACTATAGGCATGTGTCACCACACTATTTTTTTTTTTAACAGATAGGGTCTTACTATTTTGTTCAGGCTGGTCTTTAATTGCTGGCCTTAAGTGATCCTCCTGCCTCAGTTTCCCAAAGTGTTAGGATTATGAACATGAGCTACCATGTCCAGAGTGTCAACAGAATTAACATGGCAGAGCTGGTTGGTGATTTCCTTATTTTGTGTGTGTGTGTGTGTGTGTGTGTTTTATAGTTTTTTCTAGCATTATATTTATTGGTTTGGAATAAGTTAGGGGAAAGATTCTGACTCAAATATCAGAACTTAGGAATCTCAATCCCCAGCTTTGTGGAAAAAGTTTATTTTTCCAAATAAGATAATGAAGGCCTCCTTTCTTTGTAAAAGCCGTTAGAAATATGAAAAATAATTGGTAAAAAATTAACTTTTCAAGAAGACCGGGCAGAGCACAAAAAGTCCTGCGAGCAGCAGTGAGGACCAGCAGGAGAGGAAACGGATCATCACGCTCGGAGACATGAACTCACGAGCCTGAGTCATGCTCCAGGCCTCCCATGAAGCAACTTGAGCCACTGTCACCAATTCACTTTTTTCCAGTATGAGCAGGGGAATATTCATCTGTTTCTGTGGTGGCACAGGCTTTCACAATATCCTCTGGCCAAGTAATTATAACCACAGACAATGATTTCAGATGCAAACTATTTCAGCAGCAGTAACAACGAGGAAAACAAAATATCAGCCAATTCCCAAATAAACTCATGTGAATGCTTCAGATTAGCTCATTATCAAGGGGATTTTTGTGGGAAACCATATCAAGAATGTTGTGGAGCTTCTTCGGATGCTATTTTTCCTTGCTTGGATCTAAAGAAGAAATGGAATGCCAGGGCAACGGAATTAATATGCCAGAGAAGGGGAGAAATGTGAAGACAACCCCAGGATTCTTGAGTCACCCGACCTCCATGCATGTGGGTTCTCTTCTACTTCTGTCTGTTTACCTCGCTCCTTCCCTTCCAAATTGGAAAAAAGAAATGATATATTAGAAAAATACTTCTCAAACTGTTTTCTTCTGTGACATTCATAGGAGATGACTTTCACATGTGTAACACTTTCCCATGAGCATACCCATAATTTGACCCAAAAAAAAAAAAAATCTAGTGTGAAATAAAGCAAATAATGCTACTGCCAGATCAAGCTCAGATGAAATATGCTGCAGTTATGTTGAACTCCCAGTGTATTAGCTGTAATTTCTCTCCCATTCTCCTACTTAAAAAAAAAATGTCAATAATGAATATATGTCTGGTTCCACATTAAGTTATATGTCAATAAATTTAGGCTATATAATTTTATAAATTAATAAAAAATAATTTTTTTGTAAAAACAGCAAAAGATAAGAAAGGGTACTTCATAAACACAGAACTACATGTGTCTAAAAGATACTACAAAGTCATCAAAAATAATTTACTACTTAAGAACTCAAAACTCACGGAGGAGCAATTTTTTTCTTAATTTTTAAAACTTAGTAGTAAACCTACCTGTCTATGACGTGAGTAAACAGAAACTCCCACTTGAAACTCTAGCTTAGGTTTTGGAAAGATTTTGACAATATGTATATAAAACTTTTTATTATAAGCATCCTTTGTCCAACAGTTTCTCTTCTAGAATTTGTCATTAAAATAAACATGCTGAATTTCTTGACTTCCATCATATTGTTAGCAAGAGAACAAGTAGCTGTAGCCTCATAAAAAGAGAACTGAAACTCACCTCTGCAAACCTAGATTTAAGTTTCAGTTATTTATTACTAACATCGATTTAAATAGAATTTATGGGGTACACATAAATTAAAGAGTTTAAATATACTTAAATCTTTGCTGAGATGTATTTTAAATACAGGGGGGACATCAAGTTCACGTGCAATTTAAAATAGGTTAACCTAGTAAATTGCACACAAACTTTGTGTCCACCCTCTATAATGCAGAAACATGACTGTCAACATAAAATGGTTTTCTGCCTACTCCTGAAAAGAAAAACATTAGTCTTGTTTCACAGAAATCTAATTAAAGGGTATTGCTTAAGATTAACAATAAAACAAGTGTGTTTATCTGTGCAGATGAATACTGGAGAGTTATAAAAATAGCAGAAGGAAGGATCTGCTAGGAAACAGGGCATTATCTGAAAATTAACAGTCCTGAGGATGCTGTTTCCCCAAGCCTGTCTCAGTGTCAGAAGGTTAAATTAATGCTAAAAGAAGATTTATAGATGTATTTGAGACTGCAAATTCTGAATCTGATTTTGATTGGATCATTTAAAGGGAAGAAGCCTGGGCATCATTTGCCAGCTAAACTATGGCCCCACCGAACAGATGACATTGCTGATTCAGGATCAACCCTCTTGAATTCTAACTGGAGAAGCACTCTGTAAACTCCGTGAACACAGCCTGGGGAACACTCTTTCCTGGAAATATTTTTTACAAGTATTAAACACAAACACACACACTCACAATACTTTGTAATTTAAAAGTTTGGGGAAGCACAGCATGTTGTAATTCCCTTTTTGTGGGTCCCCAGTGTTCATTGGGTTTTTAAAAGTCATGAAAATTCCAGCTGTAAAGAAAAATGGGAAGGTGCAACCCTGACCTTCCCAATCTTGCCAGAATCCAAAATTATTTTGGCTCAAGATATCTGCAAAACTTCCAGAGAGTAGTGAATTTTGTGAGATATTAGTTTGGAGATACTGTTATGGGCATGTAAAACACGGCTGCATATGCATAGAACACATTTTGAAATGGCTGCATGCTATGCTTCAAAAAAGGGCCTGGAAATAAATTTCTTCTATGAATGGAATGTATGGCCATAAAATATATGTTTGTGAATTTATTTTGGTTAACTTATAGCACATAATGTGTCCTACTAGACAGTAAGAAATGGAGCCTCCTATTTGCTGAGTGTCTATTCTGTACCAGGCTCTGTTCTAGGCATTAGAGATATAACATTAAATAAAACAGACAAATTTCTGCTTCCACTTGTCCAAACTACAGCTAGTAAGTTATGATGGGTGCCCAAAAAGGGTTCACTGTTTCAGAAGTTATCTGACTAAAGATATTTTAAGCACTCTGTAGCAACTTCCATGAGTGAAAGGACTTTCAGATTTTCAAACATATTAATGCTTTTTTGGCTCCCTTTGCCCTTCCCCCTTTATTTACCATTATTTTTAAGATTGTGGTAAGATATATATCACATATAATTTACCATCTTGACAACTTTTGTGTATACAGTTTAGTATTGTTAAGTGCATTCCCATTGTTGTATGCCTGCTGTCTAGAACTCTTTTCATTTTGCGAAACTAAACTGTATTTTCAAATACTTTCAGGTGCTTTATAATAATGAAAAAAAAGTAAGATAGGTCTTGGGTAATTTATAAATATGTAACAATGTGTGAAAACCAAAATTATTTTCTATTATCATTATTTCCACTTATCTAACAAGATAAGCAATACTAAAGATAATCGTTAATTGAAAATAGCAGCTATAATAAACTGTTACTTTCAAGAACTGCTCCCTCCTTAAACACCTCCCTCCATTGTGATTTCTCTGCAATTCTGTGTTCAAATAAATGGTTTGTGGTGACTTATTAACTCTTGCTAGCTAGCACTAGCGTAGGGCACAAGTGGGTTGGAAGAGGCATGGTAATACATCCAGGATCATCAAGATCTAATTTCACGGCTAGGCACCTGTGGCTCAAGTGGCTAAGGTGCCAGCCACATACACCTAAGGTGGCGGGTTCGAATCCAGCCTGGACCTGCCAAACAACAATAATGGCTGAAACCAAAAAATAGCCAAGCATTGTGGCGGGTACCTGTGGTCCCAGCTACTTGGGAGGCTGAGGCAGGAGACTCGCTTGAGCCCAGGAGTTGGAGGTTGATGTGAGCAGTGAAGCCATGGCACTCTACCCAGGGGGACAGCTTGAGGCTCTGTCTCAAAAAAAAAAAAAAAAGATCTAATTTTACAGACAACAACATGATTTAGAAGTGGGATAAGATATCAGTTGCCACATCAGTAATTCTAATTTGCTGCTTTTAGAGTTGCAGAACTGTAAATAAGAAACTGAAGATGCTGATCCTATCTCTCTAACCAACTATTCCAAGCAAATTGCAGATTGCTCAAAGATGCATATACTCTAGCTGGGGCTCCTCGGTTGTGTATATCCCATAAACTGAACCACGTCCTAATTCTTTTGCCAAAGGCAAAGTAGTTCCTTACTTGCATGCGGTCTCTAAGAAGTAATTGCTAATCTAGGATTGTCTAGTCCACCCAAATTATTTTGCTTATTTTTTTAAAGTTAAAATGTAATTCTTTCTCACCAACCTAATTAGCATACATTTCCAAACTGCTTCTGAGGCAATGATCCAATTCCAACACATAAAGATGAACAAAACATTTGTACATATCACAAGAATGGAAAAATAAATATCCAATGTACTCCATACTAATATGAAATCAATATATAAACAATTACATGTTCATAAGAACAATAAAACACTCTTATAGTCCAGTTTGAGGGTAGAGGAAGAGGGGGGAGGGAGAAGGCAAATGGCAAGAGGAGGGAGGGCATGAGGCGGGATCTCACCTAATGTGCACATTGTGAGGGTGTATAACACGCCCCCTGGGTCAGGGGCTATTCTACAACTGGAACTTTACCCTGGAAGTGAAAATAATGTAACCTAAATATTGTACACTCATTAATTTGAATAAAGTTTTTTTTAAAAAGGTAGGATCACCTAGTTCTGTGATTACAGTATTGGGAGACAAAAAGTTCCCCTTGGTTTATTATATTTGTTAAAATCCACCCCCAAATGTCTTATTCCAACTTTCATTTTAGGTAATCCAACCTTTCACTGTTTGGGAATGCTCCAGGATTTCAAAGTTCTTACTTCATCTTGTTTGAGTTACGCAAATAAAATATTTCTTTTAATGTGACACAGTAGCGACTTTATTGTCCTGTCTGAATGATCTTTCCCTGAATTATTTTGTTTTACCAAATTGTCTTGAAACAGACAACCACAAACATCTGAAATTTTAGGGGTTCAAAAGCTTTATTCTCGTTAAAGTGCTAGAAAGTCACTAGATTCCAATTCATTTCCAGTTCCCAGGCTTACTGAATTGCTGACTCATGCTGACTCATGGATACTTCTTATCCCTGGATGCCTCTTATTTATAACCAGAATCAAATTCTCAAGTAATTTCTTTAAAATAATTTTAAGAAAATAAAGTACAGGAAGAAAAACTGTCTGCAGCATCAATGGATATTTAAGTTCTTCTTCATTTAGCATAAATATCTCAAGTCAGGTTGAAAATGCCTTAAAATATATAATGCCTAAAGAAGATAGAACTTCCTGAACTATAATAATATATTTTAAACCTGAATAGTGAACTATCTCACATACATAGGTCATGTAAACCACACAACAGTGGTGTTCTGAGTATAGGATAAACAGCTGCTGGGGTAAGGCCAAGTTCTAAGTCTCTATTCTTAGGGTCATTCCATAATTACTGCCTCCCTAATCATTCCTGACATCAGAAACTGCCTGGCAAATGTAGCTATTTACCTCTGTCTATGAGTTTGAATTGTCCACATTATGAGATCAACAATGGCCCAAGGCAAAATAAAACATGGAGAAACCTCTTGTCTCTTGTTGAACCAAGAACCGAGTCCCTGGTTCAGTGTCATAGTCACCCTGACTGTAAATGGATCAGGGATTATAACATTGTCTCTTTGTTGACAGCCTCCCGTATTCAGATATTTAGTTAAGCCACTTTAGCTAATTCTATTGTCTATTAGCTAATTTGCCCAGCTGCCTAAATTACCAATTCCATTTCTAACCTTTGACAAGAAAACAACCATGGACTGATTTCTTAGGAAACAAAGAAACTGAACAAAAATTTAAGATTTATTTGCACCAATCGCTAAAATCTTAGTTCAATTTGTCTTTTCCTGACAGGCTCAATGAAGGAAGAAGATTGGCCATGCTGATGTGTTCCTTGTTGTGCTACCAAAGGATGAAAGTGAAACCAGAACATGGACACATCTGTGAGTTTAACCGTTACATTTCAGATGTTGTGTACCTTGAACAGATATGTAATGGCCAGACCTGTGGGAAGAGATTAAGTGTCTTAGCAAGGAATTGACTCTCTCTGGTGGTATTTACTCATTAGCCAGAATGAACACTTAGAGAGGATTAGTGATCTAATGCTAATTTCTTAGTCCTCATCATATGAGCTGTATCAGTAGTATTTGCACAGATGATCATCTATTCCTGATAATTGCAATAGTCTCTTAATGGTATCTCTTTTGCAAGGGCACTAATTGGCCTAATAAAATTGTATAATAATTGTTCAGAATCTTTTTTTTAAGGCTAAGTGAAGTAGTGGGAGTGGCAAAGGAACGAAGGAATCTGTAACTGGTTGTGACCAATTAGTTTTAAACACCACTGTGCTCAGCCCAGCCGGTATAGAATCTTGTAAAGAGCTAGAGGTTGAAAGGATGGTTAGGTAAAAGGGCAAATGACATGGCATCATCAAGATGATAGAAAAAGGGCAAAGGTCATGGCATCATCAAGATGGTAGAAAAAGGCCTCAAGTAAGAATCTGGGTACCGGGGCTGGGAATGAAAGGGCTGTGGATTAATCTATACCTCATCTGAAGCCAGGCTGATCATGGATAATGAATACAAGTACCTCCTGTCTATCCATCATTCTGAATCTTCACACAAGACCTATTAAATGGTTGTACATTTTAATCAAATTGTTTATATCCACAAGGGCCCACAAAAACTTTATGTCTGTGACCCCACACACCTTATGGTGGCTCTAACATAAATCCCTCATCAATATATTTTTAAAAAGGCACTTTTTAATGACATTTCTGCCAAGAAGAAGCCTTATGTCATGGTGGTCCCCAACTCTACCAGACTGTTCCTGTTAGGACTTGAGACACACAGCAGGAGGCAAGTGGCAGGGAAGCAAGAGAAGCTTCATCTGTATTTACAGCCACTCCCCATCTCTTGCATCACTGCCTGAGCTCCACCTTCTGTCAGATCAACTGCAGCATTAGACTCTCATAGGAGCAGGAGCCTTACGATAAACTCTGCATGTGAGGGATCTAGGTTTCATGCTCCTTATGAGAATCTAGTATCTCATGATCCTAAGTGAAGCTGAAGAGGTAAGGCTAGTTCTGGGGAGTGGCTGCAAATACAGATTATCATTAGCAGAGAGGTTTGACTGCATACCAGGTCTGACACCTAGATACTACATCTGTTTTTTCTGCTATTCCTGAACAGCTCTTACGTTAGGTATCTACAAGTGCCATTCTGCACTTTCTTCAGAGCTTCTTCAGCTGTCACCTTCTAGGTGAAACCTTAGCTTCATCATCTTTTTTATCAAGGCACCTATTTCCATTCTGTTATCTTTTTACCTCTTTGCACTCATCATCATTCTATGTACATGTATTCACTTGTTTATTTTCCTTTTCTCCCCACCAGTATATGAGATTCACAAAGGCAAGGATTTGTATCTGCTTATTCACTACTGTGTCCTCAGCTAATGAAGAAAATGTTTGTTGAATGGATAACAGAATATTTAATGCAAGAATGACAAATTACCAATGGTTGGACTAAAAAGAAACTTTAAGGTTTTCCTTTAATTGCACAATTGTTTATAACTTTTCACTTATAAAATCCAATATATATTTATATTGGATTATATTTACATTATATATTTTAACTTTTATATCCAATATCCAGTACATATTTATATATTATTTATATATATTTATATTTTAACTTTAATATCCAATATATATTTACATTGGATTATATTTATATTATATGGGATTATATTTATATTATATATTTATATTATATTGGATTATATATATATTATATATTTTAACTTTTAAAAGATAAATTGTAACCAATAATAAGTCAAAACTAAAGTTCAAAAATATTTTCAAGTCACTATTTTGGGGAAGGTGATTTGCAGGTTATCCATTTTGTACATCATGAAAGCTCTATCCATGTTCTTAAAACCCTAAAAGGATTTTCCTTTTCATTTTTCAGACAAATTTGTAAATTTGTCTTTGTCTTTTCATCATCATGTTAGTGGTTTCTTCCTTCTTTTTCTGGTCCTTATCTTAAATTAGCCAACTTTGCATACCACATTGACATCCTCAGATGTAAGCCTCTGCTCCTTTCAAATTTGCCATATTTAGGCTGATTTTCATTTACTTTACTGTGGTCCAGAAACTCTTTTTCCTAGATTATACTTTATTTTTATTGCTAAATCTATAAAATTAACTTTCTACTTTGATAATCTCTGAATAATGGTTAGTGATATATTCTATGAAGAATATTTATGGAAAACATGTATCAGTCTGAAATATGCGTAAAGTCTGGCAAACTTTTTCTCCTTAACAGGAAAAAAGCTACCAAAAATTATTTTTGTCATCCTTTCTATTTGCTTCAGATTGCAGTTTCCATGATATTTAAAAAACTATATTTCAAAGTGTCTGTTTACAGAAAAGGCATGTACTTCGAATACAAAATTGAGCTAGTCCTCTTTTTCTCCCACGGCATGGTTGAGACTGACATAAATGAACTTTTCGAAACACATTATGACCTTTTTTAAAATTTAAGGTTAATGTAACAACAAAATCCAATTTCAGACTGATTTTTGAATTCAAGCTTTTAAAAATAAACTTCAACGGAAAAGTACATTGTATTTCTCTATCTTCCCAGATATGCAATTTATTAATACATATGTCAAAGACTGAAACTGGACCTGCACCTCTCACCATTTATAAAAATTGACTCAAGATGGATAAAAGATTTAAGTCTAAGGCATGAAACAATAAAAATCCTTAAAGAAAGTGTGGGGAAAACATATCAGCCTGGGCAAAGATTTTATGAAGAAGACTTCTGTGGCAATTGCAGCAACAAAAATAAACAAATGGTACTAAATTAAATTGGAAAATTTCCTTACCACTAAGGAAACAACAATCAAAGTGAATAGATAACCTTTAAAATGGGAAAAGATATCTGCATATTATGAATCAGACAAAAGCTTGATAAATAGGATCTACAGAGACCTCAAATTAATCAACAAAAAAGACCCAACAATCCCATGTCAATGGGGATACATCATAATTAAATTCCTGAAAACTAGAGATAAAGAATACAAGAATATTGAATGCAACCAGAGAGAAATGTTGTGTTATTTGTAGGGAAACATTAATTCCATTGACATTAGGAATTGGTACTGAAAAAGTAAAGAACTGTCAACTGTGAATTGTATGCCGAGTGAAAATATGCTTAGGAATGAAGGCAAATAAATACATTTTCGGACAAAGAAAAACTAAATGAAGTTCTCTGGATGAAAAGGAACTCATCACATATTTTAGAAGTAAAGAAGGAAAAGAACTTTGGAATAAGTTAAAGATAGGGATAAACATAATAGACCATCCTACCCGTGTTTACTATCTTAAATTTATTAGATGGTTGAAGAAAAAAACTGTAACACTATTTGATATGAGGCTAAATGTATGGAGAAGTAATCCTCAAGAAAATTGTGTTTTAAAAGTGAGAGGAAAAAGGAGCTTACATGAAACCAAGGTTTCCACATGCCAGCTGAGGTGGTAAAAGGTTGACATGAGCACACTGAGTGGTTGCGAAGTTGCATTTGTGTATCTCAGTATCAAGAACAACTACTGAGAAAACCATAGAATGTGGTGTACTCAAAAACACTATAAATCTATCCATATGGAATTCTAAACAATTTTTACATAAACCACAGGCTAATAAGGAAAAGAGGAAACAAAATGACAGACTTATGTTTTAACATTAAAAAAAAAAAAAAAGAAGTGGTGATAGTGGACAACTTTTAGTTCCAGTTCTAAAAAAGGTTCTAAACAGGAATGCTTTCAGTTACTCTCCATTCAGCATGATGTTGGCCATGGGTTTGTCATATATGGTTTAGCTCTGAGATATGACCCATCTATGCCTGTTTTGTTAAGTGTTCTTTTCATAAAAGATGTTGAATTCTGTCAAATGCCTTTCCTGCATCTATTGAGAGCATGATATGGTCTTTATTTTTGCTTCTCTTTATGTGGTAAATTACATTTATAGATTCACATATGTCAAACCATCTTTGTATCTCTGGGACACACCTGAAAGTAAGTCAGTGGAAGTCAAGCAAGTGGGAGAGGAGAGGAAGGGAAGGGTAAATTAACACCTGACAGGTACAATGCACGCTATCTGGGGGACAGGTACACTTACAAATCTGGCACAAAATATAAAAAAAAAATAATTAATATAACCAAAATGTTTTTACCCTTCTAATATGTTGAAATTTAAAAAGTGGCTCACAGTTCTACATGAAAAACCCAAAACTATAAAACTACTAGAAGATAACACATGGGAAAGTCTAGATGAACTTGAGTATGACAATGACTTTTTAAATATAATGCAAAAGATATGATTCACGAGAGGAAAGATTAATAAGCTGGACTTCATGAAAATTAAAAGTCTTGCTCTAGAAAAGACACTAAGAAAATGATAAGAGAAGCCACAGAATGAGAGAAAGTGTTTCCAAAGGACACATCTAATAAAGAACTCTTATTCAAAATATGCAAAGAACTTTTAATACTCAACAATTTAAAAATAAGATTTTAAAACACAAAAATGAACTGAACAGACATCTCACCAAAGAAGATATACAGATGGCGTGTAAACACATGAAAGGATGTTCAGCATCATATACCTTCAAGGAAATGCACATTGAAATGATACACATATTCAAATGGTCAAAATCTAAAGTAATGACAACATCAAATCTTTACAAGGAGGGGGACCTAGAGGGGCTCATTCATTTCTGGTGGAGATGCAGCTATCTTAGAAAAGAGTTGAACAGTCTCTTACAAAACTAACCATATTTTTACCCCATAATTTAGGAATCATGTTCCTTGATATTTACCCAAGTGAATTAAACATTTATGTCCACACTAAAACCTAAAAGCATCACGTTTTATAGGAACATTAGTCATACTTGTCAAAACTTGGAAGCAACCAAGATATCCCTCAGTAGGTGAATGGAGAAATAAACTGTAGTATATGCGATAAACTGAGTATTATTCAGCACTAAAAACAAATGAGCCATAAAGACATGGAGTTCATTCTATTTGGGAGTTCAGTAAGCTTCTTGGATATGGATTACTACATTTTTACTGTATTTTTCATCAAATTTGATAAGTTTTTGGTCATCTGAAAATAATCCCTCTTCACTTTCTCTCTCTTTTTTTGTCCAGCTCCCAGTTGGTCTTCTTGGTGGCATCTCATGGGTCCTTCAGGTTCTGTAAAATTTTCTTCAATCTTTTCTGTGTGTCTCAGACTTGCTAATTTTCCACGTTCTATCTTTAAGTTCACCGATCCTTTCTTATACCTTCTCTTTGTGTGGAAGGTTTGCCATCTGGTTTTCCTCAGGCACCCTTTCTGTTAGTTTACTTATTTCCTTACTTTGAAGTGCCCCACCTCCTTATTTCTTTGTTTGCCTTGGGAAATGTTTGTTGAAAACTAGACACTTGAGTTTACGAATATGGTAATTATGGAAATAAGATTCTCCTTTCCCCCCCCAGGCTTTCTGCTTCTGTTTTTGTTTTGTTTTTAATTGTTATAGACCGTGTCCAGGCTAATGATCCACCTGAGATGTAAACTTAAGGTCTATTCAGGTCTTTCATGAGACTGTGTCTTTCTGGGGGTGTGCACAGTGACTTTCTAAATTCCTTAATGTATCCAGTTGCTTTTCAGTGTCCCAGTCATTAATGTCTCACACAGAGAGAGAGAGATGGGGGAAGAGAGAGAGAGAATATATAAAGAGAAAAAAGGAGTGAGGAAGGACCTCACTTAAAAGTCCCAAAGACTTTGCTTTAGCCAGAGAGGGAGGGGCTTGTAGCAATGAGGAAGGGGCACAGCAATAGCTGACCACCTCTGCGTCTTCATCTCCCCCATCAGAAACAGTAGTCAGTGGTCAAAACACAGATCCCCAGTACTTGAAGTATGGGGTCCTTATTTCTCACCTGGCTCCCTCGGGTTGCAGGCAAGCTGCTCCAGTAGGAGGCCATGTTTGCTCATCTGCTCGGTGGTGACATACAACTCTCTGGAAAGATGCTTCAAAACCAAAACAGAATACAGCTCGTGGTCCCTCCATCTCTTGCCTGAGGCACTATATTCCTTAAAAGATAAATTAGCCTAATCCTTGTCGTTTTTTTTAAAGTAAGATAATGTCTTTGGGGGTTAGTGATTGTGCTTCTCTAATCTGTAACCAGATGTATTCCGATAACCTAACCTTGATGTGATCCTGCTTTCATGCAACTTCTGAGCAAGTTTGCTGCAATTTTGCATATATCCGACACCCCTCCTATCAGGCTATAGGCTTTCGTCTGCGTTCCTCAGTAAAACTTCTGAATGAAACTAATTCTTTAAAAGCTTGTTTTTCTTTAGTTGAGAAACACGTGCACGGCTTCTTGCCACAGTGCTAGAGATGGGGTGACTTAAATAATTGGAATTTACCACTCATGACTTCCAGTAAAAGTTGCAAGCCTTCAGTAAGCTCCAGAGTTCCAAAATAGTTACAGCAGACAGATTGGGCGAGTGCAAATATTGTCTGGGTCACAGGACAGATTCTTGATGCTTCCCACTCTGCCTTCATTCCAGAATCCTTCTTTTATTATTATTAGTTTCATTATCTTTTTAGGACTCAAGCAACTTGGATAGCTCTTTTAAATGTAATATTTATTAAATATTCAAAACTGTGGACTACTAGATAACAAGAGCTCTCTAAAAATAAACAGGTAAATTAATTGATACAAAGGAAAAAAAAACTATGAAGGCATACTATCAGTAGAATTTGGAAAATAGAAGTTTAAATTTCTGTCCAGTGAGGCCAATATGAATTTGGAGTTCTAGAAATTCTGAGAAGCATCTTGAAAATATAATAGCATAGAGAGTGTTGCAAGCACTGGTTCTGGTGAGAACCATGAGATGTGAAGGTCACCAAGGACATCTTAAAGTACAGCTTTGCTAAGTCACTACGGAATAAGAATAAGGTCAATTTTTTAAATCAGACATGAAATATCTTATGTAGAGGAACATATTCTTAAGCCTATGCTAGTGAAAACGTTTAATGATTTCATGAGATCATAAAGTCTAGAGGTTTCTTGCCTAGGCAAGCTACCCAGCCTCATTTGTTTCTTATTTTTAAAATACACTGTAAGATATAGCATGATTTTGTTAAGAAGTCTAAGTAGGAGTCTTCAAAACATTTTGTTCTTTTACGTCTAAGAGAATATTGAAAAAAAAATCCTACACACATTTGTAAAGTGAAATCCATTTTTCAACAAAAGTTTAATGGGCTACAAAAGATATACATTTCAGTACATTGTAAATATTGACTTTTAAATATAAAGCTATTTTAATTTAAAATAAAGCTATTGTAATTCTTGCTGTGGTTTGAATATTTCCCTTCCAAAATTGAGGTGTTGCCAATGTAATAGTATTAGAGCAGTGGTTCTCAACCTGTATTAAAGGGCTGCCGTATTAAGAAGGTTGAGAACCACTGTATTAGAGGTGGGGGACTTTAAAAAGTAATTATGGCCAGGCATGCTAGGCATATAATCCTAGCACTCTGGGAGACCAAGACAAGTGGACTGCTTGAACTCAGGAGTTCAAGACCAGCCTGTTATACTAGTACAAGCAGACCAAGGCAATTCTTTCAAATTTATGTAATTCAGTCCAAATACCACAGTGATTTGATAATATTATCCATTTACAAATATATAAACATTCTCTTTAATAGTCATGAACTTTATAGTTTTCCTGTTTTCCCCAAGAGCTGGAATATTCATTCTAGTTCTTCCCATAGAGTCCCATCCCAGTGTAATATAATTTTATGCTTGAAAATCTTATGGTCAACCCTCATACCGCTATT
>NW_003852458.1:7429193-7448159 GCF_000181295.1 Otolemur garnettii | reverse complement strand
ATTTTATACACAGTATAAAAGGTAAAGCTATTGCCCAGAAAACTTGTTAAACTAGACTGAGACTAGTCACTAATTCACTTACTCTGTGGTAGAGTGCCTTACCTTAATGCCCTTGGACCATGCCCTGTAAAACTGCTCGAACTTGAAAGAGTGGAAAGTAAGTAAAAGTTTCTAAGTTATGATTTATTTGAAAGTAAAGAGTGCAACATCTCAAAAGCATCAAAGTACAGGGCACATGAGGAAAAGAAAAGAAAAATGAACTATAGAAAATTTCAAGGTAATATCAAAAGGAGGGAGCTTCTCAATAGAGTCAGATACCAAAGGAGTTCACTGAAACGTGGCAGCGTCACTAAGGGTGTCCAGCAGCAATGAGGGAACCAGAGCATTAGGCAGACTCTCATCTTGAATCATGAAGACTGAGCCAAGGACACAGAATTGTTGGATGTGATAGAGAAATGATGAGTGATCAGAAAGATTCATCACCAAGGTCTACTCTGGACAACTTCTTTTTTCCTTTTTCAATTGGAATTACCCCTTCCCCGGGCCTTTCCCCTTGAAGGGCCTTTTTTTTTCCATTCGGAGTTCCATTGATTTTTTTTTTCTTATTGTTTTTTCTTGAATTTTGTTTTTGGTTGTTTTTTTTTTTCTTAGTTATTTCCAACTTCATTTTCCGGGTTTTTCCTTGCCTTTTTGTTTTTTCTTTTTTTTCAAAAGTTGTTTAAACCCCTTTTTTATTATTTCCCAGTTTTGGGGCTTTTTTTGACTTGGTTTCCTTTTTTTTTTCCTTGTCAGTTGACTTGCCAGTTTTGTTTTTTTCGGGTTTTTCCCTTTATTGAACCTTCCTTGAGGAATTGGGTTTTTTTCACACACCTCGCAAAGGTAAAATTCGTGCTCTATTTAGGCTGTCAAAACTGAGATGCCCCAATATTCTCAAGGCCTGAGGTAAGAGTAGAAGTAGAGGCCTGCCTCCCATGGGTCTGCCTGCTTAAATGATGTAAATCAAATGACAAACCATTTAATCAAAGATGTCTCATCCTCCCACATGGCTAAATGTATCATCAAGACAATAAAATTTGAAATATTTAGCTAGAAGCCAGTGAAATATGAAAGACAGTGTATTAAATTATTTTGGAACATATGTCATCCTGTGGATATTTTAGTAATGTTCAGAAGAATTATGAAATAAATATGAAATTCAGAAATTAATGTAGAATTACATAATAAAACTTTTTATCTTAATTTTATAATAATTAGATTATTAGCTATAAGATTATATTATTAGCTAAATATGATTTTTGCATCATTTGAACTCAATTGACAGTAATCATTTAAAGGATTAAAGATCACATAGAACCATATTCAAAGTATAACAAGTTAAAATATAGTTTCATCAGAAATTTAAGCAAAAGTGAAAATAAAAACAAAGTAGTGAAATGATTTTATGTATTTACTAAAATTTACTTTTTCCAAAATTATCAAAATTTAGAAAAATATAGTCACAGAATATAAAATTTAATGCACTAACTTTAAAATTTGCTGTTTAATTTTGAACACTCATGCTTATTCTACTTTTTAATAAAAACAACCACCAATTTTGCAAGCCAGCAGCAGAAAGAGGTCAATACATAACAC
The DNA here is from genome assembly GCF_000181295.1 of Otolemur garnettii. NCBI lineage: Eukaryota > Metazoa > Chordata > Mammalia > Primates > Galagidae > Otolemur > Otolemur garnettii. Next base: position 7,446,527 of record NW_003852458.1, on the reverse strand, counting down.
TATAGTGACCTACCCCAGTAATTAAAACTCCTGATTCCAGCTCCCACCTGACAGGTACATGTAGGGGGTATATGGCATACCTCCTGGGTGAAGGACTCAACTACACCTTGAACTTTACCTTACAAAGGCAAACAATATAACCTAATCATAGTACCCTTACATTAATCTGAATTTTTAAAAAATGGCCCATAAATAATTACCATAGCGTGACTATGAACTTTAAATTCAACCAAATGAAATACATAACATAGGATTCTTTTTACCCAAAATATTTGAGGAAAACCCCAAAATATTATCAGTTTTTTCACACATAGAAAAAATTAGTTCTACTCTCACATTAAGCCCTACAGGTGACAGTGACTGATTTGAGCTCAGGAATGAGAGTCAGAGCTCCTGCTTTACAGCTCATTTTTTTAAACCTTCCTTTATTGGGGTCCAGCAAACCCCAATGACCCGATTTTATAGCCACCGAAAATTTAGAAATAACAAACCAAAAGTCATGGTGACTGTTTTGTCAACCTTTATATCAATTCTGGGGTATAATTAACATCAGTATCAAATAGAGGACAATTAACTTACTTCTAAAATACCACCGATGTTCTTGTATAAAGATATAAGCAGATTTTTCAAGTTTCGAGGTACAAAACTAACATAAAATTACCTATACCTCGAACGGTTTCCGAGGAACTGTTTTCCAACTAGCAAGTGTAATCGTGGTCTGGATGAAAAGGGAGGAGAAAGGAAAGAGCTGCCTGGGCAAAAACTGAAAATGCATTTTCCCAGCGCAGCAAGGCCTGCGCAGACTCATAGATTGCTGTACTCGGGAGCCCGGTCAGAACCCCGCTCTGCCTTCACACTGAACGTGTCCCGAGTCTGTGATCCGCAGGCTGGGACGTGTGTGTCCAGGAAGAGCAACTCCACGCTTCTCTCAGTATCATAAGTACAGCAATCCTCAGCGAGCTTGCTCAGCTCTCTAGTTTTGTAAAGCGGTGTCAAGACCGAACAAGACTCAGGACTCTAGGTATGCAAGGCTGATAGAGCTGATAATGGTTGAGAAACTTTGTCTTTCCACACCATCTCTAATCTCTTTGCTTTTTATTCCCAATCGTTTCTAACATGCCCTCCGCTCCATATTTCTCTATCCTGTCAAATTTTCTGTGTCCTTGATTTAAGTTTGATAACACATTTGCGTCAGAGTCGTTGCAAGTGGTTGAAGATCGAAGTCGGAAGGCCAGCAATCTCCTGGCTGGGCGCCCCATCCCCGCTCCACTGTCCCCAGATGGTAGCCATTCCGGCCAGCGCTGCTGGTCACGGGGCTGCTAAGCGTCTGTGCAGACACGCTCGCAGGCGTAGCTGTTTCTGAATCACGGGTGCGTCATCAGTTCTTCTGCGTGGTATCAATAACCGCCAGAAGTCTCACCGCAATTTCCCTGAGGCTGAATTTATTCATCTCAAAAAGAGGCATCCAGCCTATCCTAAGATTTTACTACACAGAGGAATTGGTGAGGCAGTAAAATCACTTTATTTGAAATAACAATGAAAAGCCAACTTGGAGCGCAGCAAGGAGAGATTAGACCACCGCGTAACTAGCCTTACTGGAATTGATTATGAGACCGTAAGAATCTATTGGGAAGCAGTATATTGTCTGTTACCCAAATCAAAGGTGGGTATAGGCAAGTAAAGGCAGCCATGAGGAATGTGAACTTTCATCATCTCCATTACGGTGTTTTTGAGTATTAACTGTGCTTGGCAAGCAAAACGCAGTGAAAGATCTACTAACCAAGTGTGAATTTCATGCACCTAAATCTCCTGCAATTTTTCTAGACAATACTTGGCAATCTGCTTTGCAAATGGGTTTTAAACGAGTGTTCACAATGAGGAAGGAATAGAGAGGAACAAATTGCGGTGAGAAAAGCATATTGTTGATGTCAAAGGAGTCAGCCTGTTACTGTAACACTCGCAACGCTGACTGTGGTCCTGGCCACAGGCTAATTTCTTATGGCTGCTTTTTAAATTATCACACAGTGTACCTTGGAGAAATGTGGGAAACTTAGGTATGTTTAAAAATTGATGACATAATATAGTGAAAAGAATATAAACTCCTAAGTGTAGACTATAAGCCTGATGTATTGACAAGGACAAAATTCATGTAGTATGAGTGCAAATATCATTCCTCCTTTCTCCCTCTCCCTTCAGGGCATAGAGCTTTTATTTTTGGTTAATTTCCACATACATGCATTTTAACTCAAAGTAAGTGCTATATCATTCTGACAAAGAGAATGGTCAGAAAAAAATTATCTATGGCTTTTATGATGAGAGACATAGTTGGATATTTTCATTATTTAAGTAGCATTTATTGAAAACTTAATTTTTTAATGCACTATTAAATACTATTTTGGACCACAGCAAATGATATGTGCTATGTTCTTAAGAAACAAATAGCAGTGCACTTTTACATTGCTGGTGGGACTGCAAACTAATACAGCCTTTTTGGAAGGAAGTATGGAGAACCCTCAAAGAACTCAAGCTAGACCTCCCATTTGATCCTGCAATCTCATTACTGGGCATCTACCCAGAAGGAAAAAAATCCTTTTACCATAAGGACTTTTGCACTAGATTGTTTATCAGAGCTCAATTTATAATCACCAAAGTGTGGAAATAGCCTAAATGCCCACCAATCCAGGAATGGATTAACAAGCTATGGTATATGTATACCATGGAATACTATTCAGCCATTGAAAAATATGGAGACTTTATATCCCTCATATTAAGCTGGATGGAAGTGGAAACACATTGTTCTTAGTAAAGCATCACAAGAATGGAGGACCGTGAATCCTATGTACTCAATTCTCATATGAGGACAATTAATGACCTAGTACATGGTGGGGGGGTGGGGGAAGAGGAGTGCAGAGAAAGAGAGCAGGAGGGAGAGGGTTGGGGAAAGGAAGAGCAGAGAGAGGGAAGGAGAGAGGGTGGTGGGGGTCTTGGTGTGTGACACACCTTTTGGGGACAAGACACAATTATAAGAGGGACTTTACCTAACAAATGCAAGCAGTGCAACCTAGTTTGTTGTACCCTCAATGAATAACCAATAACAACAACAAAAAAATTAATAGCATATTCAAGGAATCTAATATCAAAAGTATTGTCACCTCTTTTTCCTAAAAGTTTTTAATACTTTCAGCACTTATATTACTTGCATGTTTTACTTGCATTTAATGTTTGTGGGTGATAGGAGGCAAGGGTCAAGATTTTTTTTTTTAATAAAGGGTGATTGCCTTTACAATTGAATCATATTGATGACGTTGTCGAAAATAAATTGATCATAGAATTGTGGATTTATTTATAAAATCCATGTTGTCTTCAGTGGATTTTTATGTCTCTACTGATAGCAATAATACTGTATTGATTATCACAGATATCATAGGCTGGATATTGGTTAGTGTTAATTCTCTAATTTTTGTTCTGTTTTTAAAGACTATTATTAAAATATGAATATTTTAGGTTCTTTGTCTTTGCATGTAAGTTTTAAAATTAGTTTTTCAATTAAGTTTTTCAATTTCTTTAATAAAACTTTCTAGGTTTTTGATTGGATTTTCTTAACTCAATGGATCAATTTGGGAGAAATGAATCTTAACAATGCGAGTCTTCTAATCAATGAACATGGTACACCTCTCAATTGATTTAAGTCTTTTAACATTTTTCTTTGCAAAGTTTGACAATGATGGTTATATACTGTAAGTATTTTTTATTTCAAGATATTCCCTTTTTTATGACTGTGGCCTATTTAGAAACTAGGAAAATTGTCCCACTGAATATCCTGTATATAGAATTGCTTATTCTCTTGTAATATTCTTTAGCTTTTTGCTCTATCTTCTATATTTTCTGAAATATAAATGTTATATCTTATGGTTTGACAATTCACGTTAAACATATTAAATGAGAACATTATTAGTGATGTTGTGTGCTTTGTATAATATTGAATCATAAAACATACAAATATCAGTTTGACACATCTTTAGGGATAATAAATATTACCCCCAGACGAGGTTGGGGCAGTCTGATTCCTCCACTGTGTTATATTTTTCCATTTTAATCTGTGTGGTGCTTTTTTGGCACTAGCCAAATGTTTAGTTCCTTATCAACCAATTGATATTCCTTTCCTAAAGGAATAATTACATTTGGGTTTACAAACTTAAGTTATCTATTTCTATTCGTTCTTCCACATTTATGAGCTAGGGTTCTGCTATAACTTAGAACTTTACCGTATCAATTAGAACTTTTTGAAACTTCTTTTCTTTATGCTGTATGGTAAATTAAATAATTATGTTCTTTTAGTTATCAAGAATTATATTACAAAAACATTATTATAAATTAAAGATATATTTTAAAATTATGTTAAAATTGAGTTGAAATGCCAATAAAAACTTTAGATATAATTTACATATAGTATAATAGATGGTAGGTAATAGATGAACAGATTCTGGGTTTTTTTCTATTGAAACAGACTTAAATAAATGATAGCCAAAATTAGTAAGCATCTCTATCCAGTGTTCAAATTAAAGACTCTCAGTATAGTTCCCACTGAAGAACTTCAGCGTTTTCTTGGAGAAATGGCTGATTCCGTGCCTAGGGAAAAAAGTAAAAATGAGTCTGAAACAAAATTTTTTATCCAGAAACAAGAAAATTTCCCAAGATTAATAGGGTCCTTTCAAAGGGAGCCAAAAACCAATATGAAGGGAGCCTCTACTTGCCAGAGTTGTGACAGTTTGAACATAAAAGGAATGATGGTTATAGCAGAATGCAAAATTGGTCAGTTTACTGAGTCCTCAAATTTTTAAAAATAGAAAAACATGAAAAAGATCATTTGTCCTAATTTAAGGCAATATTTGAAATGAACTCTCTTTACTTTGAAATTTGATATAGTGACATAAAGAATTTATCCTCAGCACTTTATTTCAAGATCTGCCTTTTAAATAATCTCTTTTGTGTCAGAAAAAAGCAAATGATTGGGAAGCGATGAGAATAGAGGCCCAGAAATCAATTTGGAGTACTTTGTAAAGATAAAAAAATGTGACAAGGGAACAGCTGTGGAGAAACCAGATAGAAGTAAGAAAGTTTTCTGGATTAATACCTGCAGAATATGGTGATGAAGGATTATGGATGATTATGGATTATGGATGATTTCCAGATTTTCAGCTGAGAGATCAGTCACTGCCACTGATTAAGACAGGGAATACAGGAAAGGGAGCACTTTAAGGGTGAAAATTCTGAGTTTAGTTTAGTCTTGAGAAATGTGAATTATGTGTAGAATATGCCAGGGGCTGCCCTACCATTTCTGAGGCTTCTAGGAATTCAGCAGCCTTTTTAAAAGGCTCCTTTAACTTGGCATTATAAAGTCATTCCAAGACAATATCGCAACATAGGTGGAAAAGCTTATACATAAACAAAGACCTAGTAAAGAAAGCAGGTGGCAGTGGCTTGATGAAGGAATGAGATATCAGGGACACAAAACAAAATATCTTCAAGAAATTGTAAATCAATCCCAACCTACGTGTCCAAAATGCATGGAATTCACTAAGTCCCAATTATTCAGGAGCCAGGGTGTGCTACATAATTTGCAGGCTCCAGTGTAAAATAAAAATGTGGAGTGTATTATTAATAATTAATAATACTAATAATTTATTAATAATTAATATTATTAAGAATTTCAAAACAGTGTCATCCAAGCTTCAAACGAAGCGCAGGGCCCATAGGAGCACAGAGCCTTGTGCTGCTGCCTGTGAAACAAAGCTGTGAAGTCAGTCCCACGAGGAGCATTGAAATATTTTCGTTTGTGACAAAAATATAGCATTGAGTGTTTATAATGACAAATATATTTTTATTTTTAAATATGAAAAGGATGTTAAGCTGCATGTATTCTCTCTTAAATAAATGTCCAGAAGTGCTTTATTATAAAACCACTTAAAGCTTGTCAAATTACCAATCTTTTACTCTGTATTTCAGGGACAATACATGTTTTACCAGATTCTAAATTAAGCAATGATCTTCTTCAGAATATAATTGTTAAATAGCTTAATTCTAGTTCACCATCATCTGTTTCCATGTGCCTTTTAAGTGGATATTGTATATTTCATCAATACATAGTATCACCTCACTCCATGGACACACAGAAAGGTATGAAAAGCACACAAGTAAGATGCCTATTGACACAGGTCCCTGTGACTGAACTGTGCAGCTACCCAAGCATGATATTTTGAAAACAAAATGTGGGACCCCTTTATCACACATATCATTAGTGCACAAGGAGGAAATAAATCTATAATTCATATGCTCCTGTGAAGAATAGTAACTGCCTGGAACTTCAGAATCTATGGAAACCACAAGTACAAAAGGAAATTATGATCCATGTAGCCTCATTGAAACATAAGACTGTTCTCCACTCTGTATGAGGCAATCAGAATAGAGAAAGCTACGCAGAGATCCCAGCTTGGTAGAACAAATTTTGGGGGAAAAAACCTCTTTAAGTCAGTTTGTCAGGATAAAGCAATTCGACGGCCCCTTTTCCTCCTGTTCTTCCAACAAGTGACAACCACGGCCAAGTTCACAGATAGAAGACCTGTGTGACCACACAGGGACTCACACTTGAAAGGACCTTACATTTTGTTTAAGGCTCTGCTGTCTCTGTCTTGAAATTTTTAATAATTTTTGAATAAGAGGCTCTGCGCTCTTGTTTTGTACAATGCTAGACAAAGTAAGTAGCAGGCCTGATGATGAACTTCACATGTGGTCATAAAAATAGTTCAGGATGGAAACATTATTCCTAACAGTACACCATAAGTAATCTGATGTTAAGGATAAAGCAGAATAAAAAGAAACATGTATATATTTTGTTTATGAATCCTAACCCAGTCTGGTTGTCAGGGTTCCGTAGAACACAGCTGGCAACGTTATTTTTTGTTTCTAGGACACTGGCTTTCCTGTGACTTCTCTGCAGCACCAAAAATGCAAGGACTATTCCAAGGGCCCTGCTCTCATCCTTCCATTACATTTAATTGCTGCAGGATTGAAATACAAGCTTTAATGACTTTTCATCATGCCTGTAACCATTACTGGGTTTCTATTCTAGTGTTCTTTTCATTTATTTTTTATCGCTATAAACAAAAAAAGAAAACCTCATTTTGTGTTTTTCTGAAAAAATATATAACCATAATTTGTGGAAGAATAGCAGAATCTGAACAACAGAATCACTAATGACAAAAAGAGGCGATTCGCTACTCTACACCAAGAAGCGAAGTTAAGGAATAAAGGCAGGAAAGACTGAGTGGGAGAAGAGTCATGAAGGAACTCCCCAAATAAAGCTAATTAGGATCATGTGATATTTGCTTGAGGCTGAGAGTCTCTACGTCCCTGAGTCATTGACAAGTTTAATTCAAGACCAGGGAAGGGGCAGATATGTTTGGACGAGGCTAGGTACATACATGCTTTTCAATGCTTGCTGAGACCCTTCCCTCAGACCTCAAATTAGTGTCCTGGCAAATAAGGCTGGACAAGACAGAGCTGCAGGGGTCCTAAGGGAATAAAGCATGAGTGAACTATTTCTTTGTTACTTTTCTTCCAGGCTCATATCAGAAACTCAGCTACTTCATTTTGATATTCAGTTGCAAAGAAATGAGAAAACTAAATCCAAGGAGGTGAAGGGAGTAGCCCCCAAGGTGTGGCTCAGAGCAGCCATTCCCTAAGTCAGCTTCTCATTTCCAGACTGCCTGGAACGGAGCTCCTCAGTAAGAAGAGCTTCTGTCCCTCTCCCTGCGTGGAAGATGTCATTAAGATTGCTCACAATGCTTGGTGGTCCATGACTTGCAGAAGCGTCACCCTGACCCCTGCCTTCTTCTTTACATGGCACAACCCATGTGTACACATCTCTGTCCAGCTTTCCCCTATGTAGAAGGCCAAGAGAATATAGGATTAGAGTTCACCCAGAAGACCTCATTTTAAATTGATTACCGCTGTAAACACCCTATCTCCAAATAAGGCCACTTTCTGAACTACTGGAGATTAGGAATTTAACATATGACTCTGTAGAGACACAATTCCTCCCATAAGGAAGGTCAGTGTGAAGAACTTCTGATACACATTAACAAGAATAAGTCTAGCAAATTGACTTGTATGTTGTAAGCACAAAATATTTATTAGTAGTTACAGGTGTGTTTTTTTAGAAATAACAGATGTTTGCAGAAGTGAGAGGAAAGCAATATCACTTTTGGTTTATGCTGGGCCCACAGTGCGAGAAATAGATTAATAAAGCACAAGGTGTAAGAAATAAGTGTAAGTTACTGAATATACTGAAGACATAAAACAACCATGTAACACAGTGCTCATCTCGGGGTCTTCTGAAGAGCCCTGGATCAATTCTCAATTTAGAAATTGACAAACCATGCATCCTCCTGGAAAGGGAATTTAAGTTGCCTTTGGGCTGTCCTATGCTTATGAAAAAGCAGCACCATGCCTGTGAATGTGAGGAGGGCATTTTTATTTTGTGCCTTCCATGTCTCATATGTTAGAGACTTTGCTGTATGAGGCAGCTAACCCTCTATTACGAGAGTGCTACTCATTCATGGTGCTAGAGAAAGTCTCCCTTCACCCTAATTTTGTTTCCCTATACCTATGCAATGGAAGGGATGCAGTTTATTTTCCAACGTATGGTCTCTTCACTGTAGTAGATGGAATAAAAAGGATAAAGGCACAGCTCTCAATGCTCTCACACTCCAGTGGAATAGATAAAAAAAAAAAATACCCAAAGTGAGGGTCCAGAATCATTACGTGTCCTTCTTTATTTTTGGTAACTTACAATATTATGAGTAGCAGTTTCTAGAATTAAAAACGAACTGATATATCTGTCTTGAAACTAAGGTCCAAGTATGTGGTCTAGATTTTGCCAATCATGTGTAGCCAAGAAAATGAGCAGAGAGGCAAATACTTGGAGTGAATCCGTCACCTGTCAGTGGAGGGCAGAGGGCGGGGGCATTGTCAAAGTTGTAGAATGCTTCGACCCTGGTAACGTTACAAAATACAAACTGTCTCTTTCAAGGAGAACCATAACTGATAAGAAGTAGAAATTAGCCTTTGACTTAACAACTGTACGCAATACATATCATTCAATCACTGTTTGAATAGACTGATACTACTGACAGATTTTATATTTCATGCAAGTCATGACAGAAGAGTTACCTTGGGAGCCCTTAGGAACAGAATGTAAGGAATGGATATCTTCAACAGTTTTTGAGATTAATGTGAAGTTGGACTGAAATGGGTACATTTTATTGATCCACTTATGTATTGATGGGCATCTGGGTTGATTATACACATCTTTGTGATTGTGGATTAATTAAAATTAGCAAGTAGAGATTTTTTTGGTTATTAAATACATAATAGTAGTTTTACAAAATAATGTACATTTTAAAAAATATCTAATTGAAGTTTCTTGAATGCAGCCTTATTCAACTACAGGTAAATTAATGCTGCCTTCCAACATGAAAAGTTTCTCCACCACTGAGCTAACTAACCAAGAAAAGAAGAGAAGTTCCATATAAACAGAATAAGACATGGAAAAGGAGACATTGCATGTTTGTTCGTTGCTCCAATTCAAGCTCCAGCCTTCTCACAACAGCACATAAAAACAGGTAATGACAATAATGAACGCCAGTCAGCAAGACACCATTACACACCAACACAGCGGAACTGTGAGACACTGATAGACCAAGGTTATGAAGCCTTCCCGAGCTGTTTGTACAGTGCTGCTAACCTAAGTGGGTGGCTGCAAGTTCACAAACTTAATCATCAGACCTTGTGCTAATTGTGCTATGCTAGTACCTCAGTGTCTATGGGGATTCTGAACAGGACCCCCACTGATTCTAAACTTCGAGGATGCTTGAGTCCCTGGTATACAATGGTGTGGTATAATTTCTTATTAAAATTGGCAAGAGTGGAAGTGAAATCAGGGATACGTTAGTCCAAGTTTATGGAGATAATACCTTCAAGAAAATGGCAGTGTACACATGGATTAATGTTTCTCAGGAAAAGCATCACTGGTAAAGAGAAGTCAAGGCAGCCAGTAACAAGCAGAACTAATGAAAACTGTGTCTCAAACTTGTCAGCTGCCTGTGAGAAACTTAGCAGACCAAGTACACATTGACAAAGAGACAGTTGAGGAAAATCTTAACTGAAAATCTTGACCAGCAGCTCCTGGCTCCCACACCACAACCCATCAGCTCACCCGGCATTGGCCATGAGGGAGTTTTTAGCCAGTAAACAAATCTATTGGAACCCCCTCCCCACTCACCTGATCTGCCCCCACTGACATTTTTCTTTATTCAAAGATAAAGGAAATATTGAAAGGAAGACATTTTGATGACTTCAGGACATCAAGGGTAATATGACCAGAGCTTTAATGGCCATTCCAGAAAAAGAGTTCCAAAATTGCATTGAAGGGTGGAGCGGATGCTGGCATCAGTGCATGGCTTCCCAAGGGCAGTGCTCCAAAGGTGACATAGAGTTACTCAGCAACGAAGTATGTGGCACTTTTTCTAGGATAAGTTTGCAAGCTTAATTGTCATACCTCATGTGAGGAGAGACTCCCTGGTGGTGACAATTGCTTGTCAGCATTGACCAAGTTACCTGCTTTGCAAGGTGAGTTTTCTCTGAAACCTCACCACAGCGTGTGTGTCTCGTGCTACTTACTTGGTTAAAGAAAATGTCTTTTCCAGGTAGGAGAGGACTTGCTTTTCAGTCTAAGTTTTATAGGTTGTTATATCCACCTTCCTAGAAGGTTTATGCAAATTCTAATTCTTAAGCAATATAAATGAAATCCTATTTTTAAAATGTCAACCAATTAATCTTTTATGCCACTTAGAAACATTTACAGGTGTATCATCTTTATAAAGTTTTGTGAAAGCTTTAAGAAAAATTAAACATTCAATAGGGGAATATATATATTTAAAAATATGACAGGATTATTAATATTTATTTTTATTATGCAAGTTGAACCTAAATAATACATCTGAGCTTTCTGACCCATTCTTAAGGCCTGTCCTAACCTAAGGGCACATCCAGACAAAAGACAGATACAACTCCATGACCTTGAAGAGCACTGCAGATACCTTATTCAAGACTGTCATGTTTTGTTTGAAGGGGCAAAGGCAACAGCAAACAGGAGGTTTCACTGCATAAAGCACAGTAAATTTACCAGAAATCCCCTTTGTTTGTCCTTCTCCTCAAAGCCTCATTGAATCAGGGTAGCTGCTCATATTTCTTATCATCTTGTCCCAAACTGTAGCCCATTCGGCCTCTTTTCTTATCTCCTTTTTATCCCTCCTGCCAAGTGTCTCCAACTTCTCTAACTTCTTGCTATTTTTATAACTATTGTCCCCCAAGCAAGTATCTCTGTATTTCCACATCTTATTTTTAAAAAAATATATCCATGCCCTTTCTTATGTACACCAAGTTAGCCTGCATTCCCCCACCCCACCTCCCTTCAGTCAGTAAAGATAAAGGCTCAGCATCTTCATTTTGAGTAGAGAAATGTGGAACAGAAAAGAGGAGGGGAAACGTGGAGAGATGACAACCATCCAACAATTAAATAAACATAGAGTTTCATATATTTTTATTTTATCCCTATCACATGGAAAAATGATCAAAGGTATGAACATGTACTATACAAAAGCAGAAATGTAAAAAAATAAAATAAACCAACAGGAAAAAAATCAACACCACTAGCAAACAAATAATAGTAAATGAAAACAGTGAGATATCATGATTTAACCTATTGAACTAGCAAAGCTTAAAAATTATAATACTCAATGCTGATGAATGTGTAGTGAGATTTACATTCTCACATGTTCCTAGTAAAAATGTAGACCGAACCTTTTCAAACTGTACTTAAAGTGGTACCTACTGTGAAATTTTAAGCATCTCTCCCTTGTCATTCATTTCTAGGAATGAATATAAGTCATCATAGAAAAATAAATAGATTTATGCAGAAGTATGTTAATTACTTTAGCATTATTTATAATAAGAAGAATTAGAAATAATCAAAATGTCCAGAATTGGTTGTTGGTAGAAATAACTTTAAAAAAAGGAGCTATTTACAACTGACACCATAGAAATGCATGGTATCTCATCAGAGACCATTATTATTATGAACAACCATATACCAAAAAAGTAAAAAGCTTAAAGGAAATGGATAAATTCCTGAAGACATACAACCTTTTAAGATTGTACTACAAAGAAGGCCTGAACAGATTTGTAGCAAGATTGAATCAGTCATCAAAATAGCTCCCAATCTATAAATAAAGCCTAGGGCGGGATGATCTACAGCTGAATTCTACCAAACATAAAAAGAAGAACAAATGTCAATCTTCTTAAACTTTTTCAGAAAATCAGAAAGTAAGGAATTCTTCCAGCTCATTTTATAAGGCCAGTATCAGCCCTACACCTCAGAAGGACACAACAACAACAACAAAGAAAGAAAACTACAGACCAATAACTGATAAACACAGTTGCAAAATCCTCAACAAAATACTAGCAAATTAAATTCAACGGCACATCAAGAAGATGGAGCGGGTTGTATACCAGGGATGCTACAATGGTTCCAAATATAGGAAGTGCACTGGCCACCATGCACTTATGTTGGCAGGGCTGTACAAACAACTTGGTAGTTCCTTCCATAAGCTTGGTACATCAGTGTCTCACAGCTGTGTTCATGTCTATGTATGGTGCTGTCTTGCTCAGTGACGTTCATTATTTTGTTACGTGTTTTTCCGTGCAGTTGTAAAAATGTCAGGACTTGAAATAGAGCAACAAACAGGCATTCCTAAATTTCTTGTGAAACTTGGCAAGACTAGAAGTGAAATCAGGTGGCTACACGAAGCAAAATATTCTTGATGTAGACCAAATAGCCTTCTAGTAGAAGATTCCATCTAGGACTTCCATAGTTGGAGAGGGTATGCCAATGGCTGGCTCCAAAGCTTCAAAGGAAAGCTGATTCTCTCAGAGAATAAGGCAACTGATGACTTCAAGTTTAAATCAAGTCTCTTCCTGTTCTGAGGATCCTAGAGGAGAATTATGTTAAATCTACTCTGTCTGTACTCTATAAATGGAACAACAGAGCCTAGATGACAGCATATCTGTTTATAGCATGTTTTACTGAATATTTTAACCTCATTGCACATAAGAAAGGTTTCCCATCAAAATAATACTGCTTATTGACAGTTTTCTTGGTCATTTAAGAGCCCCGATGGAGATGTACGAAAAGATGAATGTTGTCACGCATGCAACACAACATTCATTCTTCAGTCCTCAGATCAGGGGGAAATTTCAACTTTCAAATCTTATTATTTAAGCAGTATATTTTTAACTCTATTTAGTTGCCACAGACAATGATTCTTTTTTTAAGTTTTTTATTTAAGCAGATTTGGATTTGGGGGGTACAAGCAGAATGTCCTTACATGGATGAATTGCCTAGTGGAGAAGGCTAGGCTTTTAACTTACCCATGACCAGACAGTGATTCTTTTCATGGATCTGGGAAAAATAAATTGAAAATTTTTTGGAAAGTATTCACCATTCCAGTTGCCACTAAGATCATTCATAATTTACGGGAGAAGGTCAAAATATCCACATTAATAGGAGATTGGAAGGAGTTGATTCAAACCCCTAGGGATGTCTTTAAGGGGTACAAGACTTCAGTAGAGGAAGTTCCTGAAGATATGGTGGAAATAGGAAGAGAACCAGAATTATAAATAGCTACTAAAGATGTGACTGGATTTCTGAAACCTCATACTCTAGCTTGGGATAAAGAGTGGTTTCTCATGGATGAGCAAAGAAACTGGAGTCTACTTCTGGTGAAGATGCTGTGAACATTGTTGAAATAACACCAAAGAAGACTATTTCATAAACTTAGTTGATAAAGTAGAGGCAGGATTCAAAAGGATCCACTGCAATCTGGAAAGTTCTGTTGTGGGTAAAATGCTATCCAGCAACATTGAGTGCTGGAGAGAAATGTTTTATGAAAGGAAGAATAAAGCAATGAGGCAAACTTCAGTGTTGTCCATTTTAAGAAATAGCCACAATCAGCCCAACTTTTAGCAACCCCCACCCTGATCAGTAAGTGCCCATGAACTTCAACGTGTTCCTCCAGCAGCAAAAAGATTACAGCTTGCTGAAGGCACAAAGGATTGTTAGCATTTTTCAGCAATAAAGTGTTTTCTAATTCAGGTATGTGCATCTTTTAGACATAACGCGGTTGCATACTTAATGGACTATGATGTTGGGAACATAATTTTTATATGTACTTGGAAACCAAAAACTTTGTGTGACTCACTTAATGAGATATTGACTTGAACGCAGTGGTCTGGAACCAAAGCTGCAACATCTCAGAGGTTTGCCTGTGTACAGAAAACATAAGCCTCTTTAAAAAAAATCATGTGTTTACAGATATGTTGAAAGAGAGTAGGATGGAATATATTAAAAAATATAATGTATTTTTGGTGATTACATCATGACAACAAGTATTTTTTTCTGCGTATATTCCACTTACTGCAATGAACAATATATTTTTCATGACAAGGAGAAAGCCACATACATTATACAAAACCATCTAAATTGAAATATGTAGTAGTTATTTTCACACTTCCACTGCAGGCTTTTTATTTAAGAGAATAAAATAACCAAGTGATTTCCAGCTATTCAAATGATGAATGCTCCCATAAAAGTGAGTATGTAGAATTGCTGTATTAGATTAATATCTCACAGCATTATTCAACTTAATTATAACTATTAGCTATCATAATAGAGCAAATGCTTGTCTTTCTTTGCTCATAAGTTTTGATTATGGAAATTTTAATAAAATGCACTATATTGTTATTTTGTCCTTGAAATATTAAAAAGAAATGCTATTGCCACTTATGGTACTTTCTTTAGCTAATATTCACTTCCCATCTCCAAAATTTAATCAATACTATATCTCAAGCCAGAAACTCTTTTAAGTTTGTCAATAAGCTTAGCAAAACCTAGACCTGCAGTCACACAAATTGTAGTTGTTTGTGATTCTGGGCCATTTGATTTCATTTTATATGTGCAGCAATTTCCCCACCAAAAAACAAATAGTAACAACTAAAGTAAAAATAGAGATAGATAAATAGAGATACAGATAGATAGATAAGCGAGCTTATCTATTATACCTTAGATTAGGTATAAGATATATAGATAGATAGATAGATAGATAGATAGATAGATAGATAGATAGATAGAAAATCAGCAAATGATTGGGCAAACCGTGTTGGGTCTTTATTGCCCCTCTAGATCCAGTCTCCACATATCTGCACTCTGTTCCGTCCTGTGGAGTCTGGCATTATGGAAGCATCAATGCACTGAGCATCCTCTGCCTTCCAATCTGGGTTTGCCCAGAGGACAGTATCCCCCAGGCTAGCAGAGGAAGTTTCCCTCTCTGCTGGCCTTTACATGCCAGTTGCTGGGTTTCTGTTTCTCTTCCAGTGGACCTCTGCTGGGTCCTGTCTTTCAGCTCTCACAGCTGAAGGTTGGTGATGGCTCCTGTTCCTACCATTAAACTCCCCTTACCTCCTTGTTGAAACTGACAGCCTGTCAATGTAAACATTAGCTTGTGTGGTAGGTATCCCTCTTTATCTTATTGTGCTTTAATTTGAAAATCCCTAATGAATTACACTTTGGCATTTGGACATACTTTTCTATTATCCTTATTGATCACTTGGATATACTGTTTAGTGAGACACCTGTTCTTGCCTATTTTTCAAAATCATCTTGTCATTCCTCTTTTAAATGGTTTTGAAGAGATCTTTATTCTGAATATAAGCCCTTTACCAAATATGTGCCTGTAGTTTGCCTTTTAACAATTTTAGTGTGACAACATCTTTTGACAAATATAAATTCCTTATATTAATGTAATACACATAATCTTTTTGTTACAGTTTGAGGTTTTGTGCTGTGTTTAAAAGTCTTTCTCTACCCCAAAGTCTTGAAGAGCTTCTATTTTTTCCAGGAAATTTATTGTAATTCTTTTTACATGCAGGTCTATGAACCATCTCAAATTAATTTTTGTTTATGGCGTATATGGTGGGTCAAAGTACATTTTATTTCCATATCAGTATCTGATTGATTCATCACTATCTACCCTATAGAATGATGTTTCTTCATGTTAGACCATATATCATGTGTGGGACTGTTCCTGGGCTCTGTATTCTAGTTCACTGGTATGTTCATGTGTCGGCTAAACCTCCCTTGTCTTAGTTATGCAGCTAACCCTCCCTTGTCTTCATTATATAGCTAACCCCTCCTTATCTTCGTTATACAGCTAAAACCCCCTTGTCTTAGTTATACAGCTAACCCCCCCTTGTCTTAGTTATGCAACTAACTCCCCCTTGTCTTAGTTATGCAGCTAAAACCTCCTTGTCTTAGTTATACAGCTAACCCTCCCTTGTCTTCATTATATAGTAACCCCTCCTTATCTTCGTTATACAGCTAAAACCTCCTTGTCTTAGTTATGCAGCTAACCGCCCCTTCTCTTAGTTACATGGCTAACTCTCCCTTGTCTTAGTTATGCAGCTAACCCCTCTTGTCTTAGTTATATAGCTAACCCGCAATTGTCTTAGTTATGCAGCTAAACATGCCTTGTGTTAGTTATGCAGCTAAATCCCCTTATCTTAATTATATAGCTAACCCTCCCATAACTTAGTTATGCAACTAGCCCTCCCTTGTCTTAGTTATACAGCTAACTCCTCTTTGTGTTATATACAGCTAACCCCCCCTTGTCTTAGTTATGCAGCTTAACCCCCTTCTGTTAATTATAAAGCTAACCCTCCCTTGTCTTAGTTATACAGCTAACCCTCCCGTGTCTTAGTTATACAGCTAATGCTTCCCTTATCTTAGTTATGCAACTAACCCTCCCTGATCTTAGTTATGCAGCTAAACCCCCTTGTCTTAGTTATACAGCTGACCCTCCCTGTCTTCATTATGCAGCTAACCCTCCCTTGTATAATTAGAGCTAATCCTTCCTTGTCTTAGTTATAAGCTAACCCTCCCTAATCTTAGTTATGCAGCTAACCCTCCCTTGTCTTATTAGAGCTAACCCTTCCTTGTCTTAGTTATGCAGCTAACCCCACCTTGTCTTAGTTATGCAGTTAACCCCCCCTTGTCTTAGTTATGCAGCTAACCCCGCCTTGTCTTAGTTATGCAGCTAACCCCCCCTTGTCTTAATTATGCAGCTAACCCCCCCTTGTCTTAGTTATAAGCTAACCCTCCCT
>NW_003852458.1:7425899-7428341 GCF_000181295.1 Otolemur garnettii | reverse complement strand
AGTTATGCAGCTAACCCTCCCTAATCTTAGTTATGCAGCTAACCCTCCCTTGTCTTATTAGAGCTAATCCTTCCTTGTCTTAGTTATAAGCTAACCCTCCCTTGTCTTAGTTATGCAGCTAACCCTCCCTTGTCTTAGTTATAAGCTAACCCCCCCTTGTCTTAGTTATGCAGCTAACCCTCCCTTGTCTTAGTTATAAGCTAACCCCCCCTTGTCTTAGTTATGCAGCTAACCCTCCCTTGTCTTATTAGAGTTAATCCTTCCTTGTCTTAGTTATAAGCTAACCCCCCTTTGTCTTAGTTATGCAGCTAACCCTC
The DNA here is from genome assembly GCF_000181295.1 of Otolemur garnettii. Classification (NCBI taxonomy): domain Eukaryota; kingdom Metazoa; phylum Chordata; class Mammalia; order Primates; family Galagidae; genus Otolemur; species Otolemur garnettii. Next base: position 7,428,024 of record NW_003852458.1, on the reverse strand, counting down.
CCTTGTCTTAGTTATAACCTGGCCCCCGTTTGTCTTAGTCATGCAGCTTTATGACAGATCTTTGTGTCTGCTGCTGAGCGTCCTTTACTTGCTCTCTCTTGAGTTTACCACACCTATACTAGCTCTTCTGTATTTTCATAGAAACTGAACAAATTAGAAAATTGGAATTTTTATGAAGATTATATTGTAGCTATAGATAAATTTTGGGAGAATGACTTTAAAAAAGATGAAGTTTTAAATTTTTTGTTATACATCGCTTTATCTGTGTTCCATAGGTTTGGTACGCATATGAGTAACCTTTCCTTCCTTGGAACCTGCTTTCAGTGGTTTGAATACCCTGCCAGTAAATATGTTTTTAATAATTGCCTACAATGAGTGAGGCTTATGGCCCCAAATTATGTAATTTAAAATGATATTTTGGAGGAATATGGGGAGGCATATGGAGGAGAGCTTTTTAACCTTCTTTTCAAGGAAGTAAATAGATGGCCAAATGACAGGAAAATGACTATATTTTACATATGTAGGCAAATACCAGAAAATAAGAAACTACTGAAAAGCTGTCATTGACCAGCTCAGGCGAACAGAAATAGCAGGGACTGAGGAGTGTGTTCGAGGACTTTTTATTCTAATGCTTGCTTCTAAGTTTTAAGCTTCATAAATATAGTTATTTGGAAGAAACATGATTTTTTACTTAATTTATTAGAAAAGCTTTTAAAGATAGAATTTTCGAAAATATTTTCCTTGAAGAAGACAACGTTTCCAGCCTAAAAAAATAGCCAGAATAGCTTTATGCTATAAGTTTTTTAAGGAAATTACATTTTTCTCAGGAAAAGAAAAAACGCAATATCTAATTTCTGTCCACATCTGATTTGTGAATGAGTAGATGAAAAACAATGTGATACTCAATTCCTAAACTGTCTGAACCAAAGCGTAAGTCTGAGGCCCTAAGGTCTATACAGCTTCTCTGTACTGAATTGTGGCCCAGTTAAACTACTGCTTGTTCAGAGGAGCAGAAATGCATGAATGTAAGACATTGTCAGTATTGCTTTTAAATTATTATTGTATTCATTTATGTTTCTAGAGGAAATAAAGGCATAGACAAATGCACAGTTCACTGCTGCCCTCTGCTGCATGCAAGCTGGAGAGGAAAAGTTCACAGAAACCTGCTACCTGGTCTGCAGGGATCAGACTTGTTACCACAAGTCCTGTAATGTCTTCTAGCACCATGGCCATATGAGCCATTCTCTCTGTGAAATATGCTGACTAATAGTCCTTGCAAAATGAGGCCTTGGATTACACGGCTGGTGCATCTCTCCCATACATGGAGAGAAAAGGTGGTCATTGTTAATGAAGGAATTAATCAGACATTATCTTCATAAAGCACCTACTATTTCAGACACACTATCAGGACCTTATTACTAACAGGTCCATACAGTCACTTTTTGGAAGTCAGTGTCTTATTCTGGAAAGAACATTTAGAGAACATAAAATTCAAATGGCCGGTCAAGGATAAAAGCCTATTGTTGCCAACCGGTATAAGCCACTTTTGCCTTTTATAAATAAAGAAGTCATTTTTCTGTACATGTAGAAAGGCTTCAACTATAAAACAGGAAGACCATGCATCTTTCATTAACAGGTAAATTTTAAACCATGTTCTGTCAAAAATACAAACACTTATTAGCAAACAAGAAGAGGTCGTCCCACCTAGTGATCTAGCTGGGAAGTTCATTGCTCCTCAAGGCACTCTCATGAGCAAACACACATGCCAGGGTTTTAGCAGAATCGGCCAACTTTCCACTGAGGCTTCGCAATCACTCCTTCCTGAAATGAGGCAGCGTAGTGGACAGGGTAGAACCATTTATTACAGAGATAATATAGCAGCCTCTCTTCTTACGCAGACAAAATAACAGTTTTACTTAATAGACTAAAACCTGTTCTTGAGCAGCGTCTCATTCCCAGTCCTTTTCCAATTCTTAAATATACCCAAAACGTGGTTTGCAACATTTATACTGTGTCCCTCAATATTTTCCTTTGGAAAAACGCCTATTTAGCTCCTTTGTCCATATTGTAATCAGGTTTTTTGTCTTGTTTTGTTTTCCTATTTAGTTATGTGAGTTTTTTTTTT
>NW_003852458.1:7377854-7420809 GCF_000181295.1 Otolemur garnettii | reverse complement strand
CCTTTTGGTTGCAGTTTCAGGGTCACGGCTCGCCTCAGGAAGGTTGAAGTGCACTCTTCAATCTTCTCTCTTGTCTCTGCTCCAAACCATCAGCTACTTTGCTAAGGTTCTGTCCTTTCAGCCTCCTTCTGGACGGGAGCTTCTGTAAAAAGCTGGCTGCAGTTCGCCATCTTGGCTCCGCCAGTTATGTGAGTTCTTCATATATTTTGCATACAATTCTCCTGTTGCATGACTGATTTGCAAATGGTTCATAGTGTTCCCTCCTGTAGGCTGCTTTTTCATTTTGCAGTTATTTCCTTTGCTGTGCGAAACCTTTGTAGTTTGATAAAGTCCTACTTATTTATTTTTGTTTTTTGTTACCTGTGCTTTTGAAGTTGCATTCATAAAATCATTGCCAATCATTGTCATAAAACTTTCCCCTTTTATTTTCCTCTAGGATATTTATGATTTCAAGTCTCATTTTAAGTTTATTTTTATCCATTGTATAAGATAAGGATTCAGTTTTATTATTTTGCTTGTGGATATTTCTCGGCATCATTTATTGAAAAGATTATCCTTTCCCCCTCGTGTATTCCTAGTAACTTTGTTGCAGATTAGTTGACCGTATAATGCCTGGGTTTATTTCCAGAATCTCTGGTTTACATGTCTATTTTATGCCAATACCATACTGTTTTAATTACCTTAACTTTATAATATATGAAAAGTGTTCAGCATTACTAATCATCAGGGAAATGCAAATCAAAACTACAAGGAAATACCACCTCACCCTTAGGATAGCTATTATCAAAAAGTGAAGTAAAAGATGGCAAGTGTTGAGAGGGGTGTAGAGACAAACAAACCCTTGTGCACTGTTCCTGGGATTGTCAGTTGGTAGAGCTATTATGGAAAATAGCATGGAGGTTTCTCAAAAAACTGAAAATAGAACTATATTATTCAGCAATCTCACTTCTGGCTATATATTCAAGATACTGAATTGAAACCAGTACCTTTAAAAGATATCTGCATTTTATGTTTATTGAATCATGATTTGTAATAGCTGTTGATGAATAAATGGATAAAGAAAACGTGATGTGTGTGAGTGTTGAGCTACAATGGAATAGTATTCACCCTTAAAAGAGAGAAGGAAATCTAGCCATGGATGACTTAGAGAACATCATGAATGTTAAGTAAACTAAACGACACAGAAAGACAAATATCACATGATCTCATTTATAGGTGGTGTCTAAAGAAGTTGAATTGATAAAAACAGAGGGTAGAAAGGTGGTTTCCAGGGTTTGGGAGATGGTGAAAAGGGAGAGATTTGGTCAAAGAGTACAAACTTTTCAATATAAGATGAATGCATTCTGGAGATCAAATGTATGGCATGGTAATGAAGTTAATAACAATAAAGTGGATACTTAAAATTTGGTGAGAATAGATCTTAAGTGTTCACATCACCACAGAAAGAAATGACAACTGCGTAAGGTGGAGGGTATATTAATTAAAGTGATTGTGGTAATCACTTTACTATATATATGTATATTAAAACATTACATTGTATGCCTTAAATATATGTATTTACATATATATATTACTCAAAAATGCTTCAGTATAAAACTTTTTTTTTTGCAGTTTTTGGCCGGGGCTGGGTTTGAACCTGCCACCTTCAGTATATGGGGCCGGCATCCTGCTCCTTTCAGCCACAGGTGCCACCCTCAGTATTAAAACTGTCTTTTCTCAAAAGAAGAGAACAGAGATTTGGGATCAAAATGACACTGTCCTGGATTCTTATACTTTGTTCTTGTAAGGCAGGTGTCCTCAAACTACGGCCTGCGGGCCACATGCGGCCCGCCTAGGGCATTTATCCGGCCCCGCTGGGTGTTTTTGCCGCCACTGCCTGTCCTGCTTAGCAGCCGACTCGTCCCAGGGCCCACAGTCTGGCCCTCCAACGGTCGAGGGACAGTGAACTGGCCCCTTGTTTAAAAAGTTTGAGGACCCCTGTTGTCAGGTGATTATCCAAAGTGTCTGAAGACAGAGATAAGTGGCTTGTAAACTGAGTTTACAAATGTCTGGCAGATTTTTGCCTTCTCTCTAATAGTTGTTTGACAGATATGGGTTTCAATTTACTTTCACTACAGTATACCATCAAAAGAGAGTCCATGAAGAAGCTTCTGAAATCTGGAGGGATTGATGCCCCTCTCAAAAACAAAAAACAAAAGCCCTTGACAACTGATCAACGGTTGCGTTAGTCAGTTCTCAAACTCTGCAAGGACACTGCATTATTAATACCAACAGATGACGTGAGTGATTACAAAAGACCTGGGAAAGATTGTGAAGAATAAAGGAAACGAAAGTGTCATGTAAGATAGACAGAAGGTAAAGAACTATTACAAAGTAAAACATCAGAGACAATATCTCTAACTGTGCTGATATTAAACGACAATCCAAAATCAGAGAGTGATGGAATTGACCGGAAAACACTTGCTAGAGATGAGCTTTGAATTAGCTCTGAAAGAGAAGACTAAATTTGATTGAATTAATGGAATCCTATTTTAAGAATAACCTATAATGTATTAGAGATATTCAAGAAATTCTCTAGGTAGGGATGCTAGGATAATATGGATAAGCCATGAAGATGAGAAGCACAGTGTGCATGAGGATAATCTAATCAAATGAGGATGGCTGGAACCTAAGCCCTTGGAATGACCTTGGTGTATTGCAATACACGCAATCCTGCAGCAACTCCACGGTGCAAGTCTTTAGTAAATATGACAAAGTCCCATTTTAAGCTGAAAATTTTTCAGAATGTTAAGTGTATTTTGACACTTTGTATTTGGATTTTAAATGAAAAAGCAATATTTTAAGTATTGAAAAATGAATATAGTGCATTAACTCATGGGAAAAGAGCAGAAGCAATTATTAGGAGAAAGGCGAGACCTAGTGCAGTGACCAGTAAGATAAGCAATAAGTTTGATATTTCCTGCCAAGCAAAGAAACACAGACCAGTAAAGCGATTTACTGAGGGATGATGTTATGGTTTTAATATGTTACAAAGGTAGAATTCATTACAGTTATGCTAATTAAGAATTTAAAAAATCACATTCTGGGAAGGACAGAATGGGTTTCTAAATCTGACTTAATTTGTTGTGAGAAAAAAAAAAAAGTCCTATTATTTCTTCCTCAGGAAAGAATCTTTGGTACGACATGTTAAGGGTCTAAGTGTACTAAGTCTCCAAGTTCTCTGTCACTTGGCACCTTTACCTGGAGAGCCTCTCAAAGTTCATAGTCACTTATCAGTTTCAATGAGTTCTGATGAAATATATACCTTCCAGTTTGGGTTGCTTTTTTTTCTTTTTTCTAGTTTTGGTATCTTGTAGGCAAGTCTGATTTACCTGGAAAGGCATTCTGTTACACAATATGCAAATTGTCTGAAGTGGATTTCTATGTGATTGAATTTCTCTGTTAGGTCTTCATCCTCTCCACCTCCTGTATACTTCTCAGCCCCAAGTAAATAAGGTTGGCAGAATATGGTTCACTTCAGGTATAGTTTCTGATAAGGTAAGGGTAATACGAATAATCTTTCTAGCTATAAGATTCATGGCTTAACACTCTTGTACCTTGAAGGCTGGGCATGGGGGCTCACGCCTGTAATCCTAGCACTCTGGGAGGTGAACGTAGGAGGATAGCTTGAACTCAGGATTTTGAGACCAGCCTGAGCAAGAGCAAGATCTCATCTCCACTAAAAATAGAAAAACTAGCCAGAGCACTGTGTTGGGCCTCAGTAATCCCAGCTACTTGGGAGGCTGAGGCAAGAGGATCACTTGAACCTGGAAGTTTGAGGTTATAGTGAGCTATGACACCACACCACTCTACTCTGGGACAACATAGTGAGACTCTGTCTCAGGAAAAAAAACAAAACAAAACAAAACAAAAAAACTTCTACCTTGAATGGTTTATAGGATGGTGAGGGATTATGAGGCTTTCCATTAGCTGGAAATGGTTCACTTGTGTGCATCTGGAGTCATTTGCTCCATCTGTTTTCATATGATTAATTAGGTTTACTAAAACCATGAGGTTAAATTTAGATTCTTGGGAAAGCAATTATATGCACTAACACAAATTAACAATAATATGTACTTTTATACCTTTCCCTTGACCAGAATAAGTTGAGCAATTTCACATTGCCTATTGACAACAATTAAAATACAAACCAACATATTCCTTCCTTATCCAAAGTGAGTTTGATATGTGATCTATAATTCAACGATTCAGCTTCTTAACTGAAGACACACCAGTGATTGGCATCTTCCAAAGGGGGTTAAATTCTCTTATGCTTTCTAACTTGCATTTTGAAATGTAACCCTTCACATATATGCCCGATTTGAATTCCAGTGTTTACAAAGTTAAAAATTGCAATGAATGGTATGTTAATAGCCAATTCTAAATACAAGATTTACCCTTACATGCCAGCTCATCCTATTAATTTTCCCTGGGAGTTTTAGAAGCTTGAGGTAGTCTTCCTATGTGATCATGAACTATAGCCGTGAAGCCTCAGACAAGTTAGTGGACATTTATGTGTCTCTGTTTCCCCTTTTTCACAGTAGAGATTATGATGTGATTCACTCATCAAGTTCTTATGAAGAATAACAAGAATATCAAAGAAGGTAATAAGTGTAAAGCTCTTGTAAAAGGTCCTGACTCATAGTAAGTACAGAGTATGTTAACTACCAATATCAATGATACCAAATTCTGTACATTTGGGGGACCTGCTGACAGTGGATCATACAACTGTACAACCAACTTACAAGGTCAAGAGCTAGGAGGGAATACTTTTCACAGGCATAGAATTTTCTTTTGAAAGATTATGAATAGTCAAATTCACTTCTGTGATATGAGATTTGAGATAAAAAGAATTTGGGGGATTAATTCCTTTCTTCAATGGATCAAGGACAAAGCTAGAAATAAAGGAAGACCCTGGCTTGACACGTCTTGTTCACTAGCTGTTTATTTTTAAAGAAATTACAATTAGTTGTGTAATTATGGGAGATGACACCTGTATTAATGCTTGCCTTGACTTTTAAATTTTTCTAAGTCAAGAAAGTATTATATACCTAATTTGAAAATCTGAAATGCTCCAAAATCTAAGACTTTTTGAGGGTTGACATGATGCTTAAAGAAAATCCTTATTGGAGCATTTTAAATTTTAGATTTCTGGATTAGAATGGCTCGATTGGAAATTCAAATATTCCAAAAAAAAAAAAAATCTGAATCTAAAACACTTCTCATCCCAAGCATTTTGAATAGGGGATACTTAACTGGTACTTCTATAGCAAAAACAAAGGCAAGCAAATAAAAAGCCTGACAGGATTTCTTAAAGAAAGAAGCGAAAGAAAACGTCATTTTAATAATAACCTCGCTTGTTGAAAATACTGCTGTATGACTTTAGAAAATAAACTTTAGTTGTCTAAAAGATCCAAAATCCACATATCATCATCTGAGAATATGCATAAATGAAGAGCAGCTACTGTGACTTGAAAAATCATAACCAATTTGTTTTCTTTGGAAAAGCTGTTCAAGACTCATCTTGGATGATGTAGGTGACATCCCTCCACCAAGACACCACTTATAATAAAGTGCATTTATTTTGTTAATGTATGAACATTAACATTAATATCCACTAGTACTCAAATCCTGATGCTCCAAATCCCTACTTGTCTATTTACAGGGGGCTTCATTTTACGTCTTTGAGATTTCGCAAGGATGCTTATAAGCTTTATCTCAACAGTTCTGGCCTTGTGTCTCCTCCTAGAAATGGTGCTGGTTTGAATTCTTTGCCAAGGTGCTTCCTGGGAGCTGAAAACCTGTTCCTGTACTATTGTTAGCACCGCTTGTTACTAGTACGTGCTTTCTAGATGATGTCCCATTGAGGGAAAGGCTTACAGAAAAGGTACATGTATCTCTTGGTAGTTAATGACAGAGCTCTTTCCATTTGCCACTTGACCAGTCAAGGCAGGTTCTTGTGGACCCTGGCATCACTCAGAGTGATAGCTTAACTGAGTTGCTGGCTTGCTTTCTTTCTTTCTTTTTTTTTTTTTTTTTGAGACAGACCCTCAAGCTATCCCCCTGGGTAGAGTACTATGGCATCATAGCTCACAGCAACCTCCAATTCCTGGGCTCAAGCAAGTCCCCTGCCTCAGCCTCCCAAGTAGCTGGGACCACAGGCGCCCACCACAACGCCTGCCCATTTTTTGGTTGCAGCCATCATTGTTGTTTGGCGGACCCAGGCTGGATTAGAACCTGCCACCTTAGGTGTATGTGGCTGGTCCCTTAGCCACTTGAGCCACAGGCGCCGAGCCAAGTTGCTGGTTTTCTCTACCTCAAGTGTTCCTGCCAAAATGGATACCTCTGCTTCTGTGGAGATCTCGTAATTTACCCAGGCATCAGTATTATATGTGGTAAGATGAGTATTTGCCACATCTACTCTGTTCATATCTATTCTGCTCAGTCAGGGGATACCCACAGCACAGGTGCATGGGCTCCAAAATGTTATAGCTTTTTCTGTGCTTATGGACTTAGCTGGTCAGTCCCAGGTCATGCAAACACCCCCAATTCTGCGACTGGGATAAGTTTCAAGATGAGCTTTGTTTTTCATACCAGTAGGACTTACTGCTAACTACAGACTCCCAACTCTGGACTCTTCCTTCCATTTGGTGTAGGAGACACCTGTGAGAAATACCTTGGTGGTAAGGGATTGGAGAAGGGATTTAACATCATTAACATCATTGGTCTCTCGCCGTAAGAGCATGTGACGAGAACACCCCCATTATTGCATAGCCGTCCCCACACCTGTGGGGTATTACTTCTATAAACAACCTCAGAGAAGCTGCTGCTAAAACTAAGACTGACAGACTGCTGCTGAGATTGCTGCCGAGATGCTCGCTTCTACCAATACTGACTGTGACTTCTAAGGGGCTTCAGCACCTGAGACCAGAACGAGACCTACCCCGAGTAAGCTGGAGCAGCAGCCTGCATCCAGTTTTGTGAGCTGGGGCCAGAGACCTAGCATCCCAACTCCAATAAGGCCTTGGGTTGGGGCCGGAGACATGGAGACCTCGGGCCCCGACAAGTGACAGCCCAGGTAGGACATGACAAGTGGCATCCCAGAAGGGACCTGACAACTTGGGGTCTTATTGTCTTTTCCTGTGATCTGGGCACTGCTGGGTTCATTAAGTTGATTAGATGTGTCTATATGTCATTCTTAGTATTTTAACACCAGTTCCAGTCTCTTTCCCCTGCCTTGGGAAGGCAACCCGTCTGCACATTAGTAGGTTCACACAGATATGGTATCAATATCCACTTTTACAAGAGTATAAGATCTTGTTCAGATTTTTGAAGAACAATCTGAAGTAACTGTACCTTCAACAATTTACTCCCTCCCCAAGAAACAAGGTTGGGCGTTCTGCTTTTTATTTCCTTTCAATTTTTTGTGCCCCAAATTTTAAAAAATGTGAAAATTGAGGGAGCTAAGAGTGGTCAGCTAGCTGAATCGGCATGCCCTTTTGAAGATTTCAGTTTACATTTTTCATGTTTCATACTTTTTGCTTGTCATGTCATTTTTTTGCATAGGTAATACAAAATATTTATGTATTTTATATATTTCATTTTAAAATGCATCCTTATAAACATTGAAACAGTATGGGACCATATTAGGTAAAAGTGTGAGAAAGAGTTAGAAACAAAAACACAGGATTCCTATAGGCGCCCCCAGGTTGAGAGGAGCGTGGCCTTCTCCCTCCCCGCCATGGCTCATGCTCCATCCACGGATACCAGTGTACTCCAAAAACAGGGAATCATCTAACAAAAATCTCACTTTGCCTGCTGTCTTCAAGGCTCCTATTTGACCAGATATTGTGAATTTTATTCACACCAACTTTTACAATAACACAGCCACCATATGCTGTCAGTGAATTAAAGGGTGATCAGACATGTGCTGAGTCTTGGGGTACTGGCAGAGCTGTGGCTAGAATTCCCAGAGTTCCAGGTGGTAGGACTCACCATTCTGGCCAGGGTGCTGTTAGAAATATGTGCCATGGAGGCCACATGTTTGTACTAACCCAAACCTGGCATCTCTGGCACCATAGAGTGAACACAACCCCAAAACAATATGCCATCTGTTCTGCCCTAGGCTGCCTCAGCCTCACCAGCACTGGGCATGTCTAAAGGTCATTGTATTGGGGAAGTTCCTAAACTTCCTTTGGAGGTCAAAGATGAAGTTGAAGGCTACAAGAAGGCTGCAAGCCTATCAAGGAGGCTATCTTACTTTTTAAGAAACTTAAGGCCTGGAATGATATCAAAAATATCTATGTCTCTCTGTGAATGAGGGCTGGTAGGGAAAAATGAGAAACCATTGTCGTGTCCAGCTAGGAGACCCTGCATCATCCGTAATGAGGTTGATGTATCATCAAGGCTTTCAGGCACACCCTGGAGTTACTCTGCGTAATGTAAGCCGGATGAACGTTTTGAAACTTGTTCCTGGGGGGCATGTGAGACATTTCTGCATTTGGGCTGAAAGTGCTTTCTGGAAGTTCACTGAATTATACGGCACTTGGCGTAAAGCTGCTTCCCTCAAGAGTAACTACAACCTTCCTGTGAACAAGATGATGAACACAGACCTTAGCACCGTCTTGAAAACTCCAGAAAAGGAGCACTTGGAGCACCATGCAGAAAGACTCACCACAGGTGAAGAAGAAACGACTGAACCACCCAAGAGTCATGTTGAAGATAAACCCACAGGCAAAGACCACGTGTGGTGAATACCATTCTTCGCCAGGCCAGGAATCCCAAACTTTGGGTGGATAAGACAGTGGCAGCACTGCAGGCCGAGTCCGATGAGAAGGGGGTTGCAGGCAAGAAGCCTGGAGCAGTGAAGGAGGGGAAAAGCCTGCTGGGGGTGGGATGGGAGGGGGCGCCTCTACCAAGAAACCAGCAGCTGAGAAAAGCCAGCAGAAAAGAAACCTACACAGAGCAGCCTGCTTCGTAAACTCTTAAACGTGTTTCCTCCATAAAGGTCAAATCGTTTTGGACAGCTTATTTTGAATAAAGACCTGATCAAAGAGGCAAAGTGAAACCAAGAAAATCAAACAGATGTAGAGGACTAGTAGCCATGGTTCACCGGAAGATTTTATTGAAAAAAACATTTGGAAACATTTTTACCCTTTACAAAATTGTAAAATGGTATGTTTGATGCTGGGTTTTACTTTTGTTGTTAATTTGAGAAAAAATATAATTTAATTAAAGAACAGTGATTTACTACATACTTGCTTATCTAAGATACACATTTTAACTTGGTGAATGTCATTCCATTTCTACTGAGTAACTTCCCCAAAATTTGCAGTAATGAAAAATAAAAATAGTAGTAACATATTTCGCCACATACTATTCTCACCTTAAGCGTTCTGTTATTCACCCGTGTGCTATTACTGCAGACTAGACTTTCTATTTTTAAATGTTATCCTCAAACTACACAGTCAAAACCCAAATAATTTCTTATCAAAACCTAAAGTTGCCCGTGTTTCAAGCAGGAAAGGAAACTTTTTCGATAAATTCAAAACCTGCTTCATTTCTGTATAAATTATAGCCAAATAATAAAGTACACTGTCTTAGATAAAAAACAAGAAACCATCCATTCCAAGCCTGCTGTCTTGAAAGTAAATTTAGTTTCATATTTATCACATTAATCGCCACTATTCATTCTCTCTCTGTGTTTTCTGATGAGAAAGCACCTGGCATAAAGGGAAGGTTCTGAAAAATGACCCCATTTATGTTGTAAACAGCAAGATACAATTTCTTATTTTGTTTTTTATGGCAAGAGAATATCTTGGATTTCTTTGAAAGCCACAACTGGCAAAGTCAATTGTGTATCCTGCGAGATTGCTGTGATCTGTTTGTCTTTAACCTGTCCTTCATGATTGATGAGCCTCTTTTGAGGACAAATGACTCCCCAAGACAGAAAAAAAAAAACAACTGTGCTCCCATTCCTTACCCCAACCCACGCTAAGGTAGTCGAACATGGTCCCAGGAAGGCAGACTTGAGGTTTGGTGGCACGCTGTGATGCTTGTGGCCAGTGCCTGTGATTAGATATGGAAAAGGGGAAAAATATTTATTGCCAGAGAAAGCTTCCTAGACTTCTCTGTTCCATAACATATAATGTAGATCACCAGAATGGGAAATTTTAGCTAATGGCAGGCCTGAAGAGAATATTAGACTGACTTAGGATGAAGCCAGCAGGGGAGACTTGTGCGTGGTCTCACACCACGGCAGGACAGAGTGTAGGCTGGGGCTTAGGCTGACAGGGAAGACCTCAGAGCCCTTTGCATGGGTGGAGTCCTTTTATCCTGGATCGGCAAGCAACCCTCATTGGGAGCTATGGGTATTTTCATTTGGCTGCTGTGACAGAACACCATAAGCTGGGTAGCTTATAAACAACAGAAATTTCTTTCTCTCAAATTTCTGGAGACTGAGGAATCCCAGATCTAGGTGCTGGGAGATTTGGTGGCTGGTAAAGGCTGCCAGTGCCTGGATGGAGCCACCAATCATTGGCAGGCTCTATGAGGAAATGCACCAAAGAAGTTTTTTTGTTTGTTTGGTTTGGTTTGTTGTTGTTGTTGTTGTTGTTGTTTCCTGTCAAGGGCAACAGCTAGTAGAGTGTTCATCAGTTAACTTGGCGGTCTTAGAAAATTCTAACTGACCTCTGAGCCAGGACGATACCTAGTGTTCTACCTGTTACATTCTATCTGCAGGGAAAGATGGAATCTGAGCAAAGATATGAGTTTTGGTAAATTCTACCCCAAAGATTAAAATGAAAAGTCCATGAGAGTTTAAGTTAATAATTTAAACAGAGGTTAAGAACTACCCTTACAATAAACTTGAAAAAAATTCAAATTTTGTGGTAGTTATGTAATTTGTAAACATTTTTAATTGTTGTGGCTTGTTGGTGATGTTATTAGTGGCCCTTCTGACTATCCTGGAGAATGGCAAATACCCAAGGATCTGGGGAGGCTGTATTGTATTTCCTAGCTACATTCTGGAGGGCATCTCCCAGGGGCTAGAAAAGAAGGTAATAATTACAAAAGGATAAGTAAGCAGGTGAGTTACTGGGGGCCTATTGAAAAAAATACTGAACAGGGCAGGTGGCTGATTTTGTTTTGCATGATTTTAGGTAAGATTTTTTTTTCTTTTATTAAATCATAGCTGTGTACATTAATGCAATCATGGGGTACAATGTGCTGGTTTTATGTACAATTTGAAATATTTCCATCAAATTGAACAATTTCAACAGAATTTTAATTTTATGAATAAAATTAATGGAAACTTTTTATTCTGTAACATTAGGTTAAAAGTTTATACAAGTAGATGCCAGGACTGTCCATAAAATCTGTTTCACTCAGTTTTCCTGAAGGAGGAAAAGGAAAACTTAAAACCAAAGGTGAATATCCCCAAGCCTCTCTTCCTCAGATCATCTCAGGCCGCATCCTGGCAGAGACAGAGCAGTACTAAGAGTACGTTTGTTACATAAGTAAAGAACAATCTGTTCCGCTCCCTTGGCGTAATTCTAGGAACAGAAGCATATTTTAGCAGGACATTGTAAATTTCCCATCAAATATGCTTCCCTTTTATCCCCACAGCAAGTGGTCTGCAGGCTCCAGGAAAAGTAACAAGCCAGTCCTCAGAGAACTGTCTCATTAAATCATCTCACTTCCTGAGGTTCATCTTCAAGATTCTGAGAAGAATCCTAAAATCTGAGACAGAATGGCACATAGTATTGTACAATAATAAAAATCATAGTCATAAGTCTAAATGTACATGAATTTGGAGAGCAGATGATCACTTCCCAACCCAAATATAAATGACTTCAGTCACTTGCTCCTCTTCTGCAGCCTGGAATAATTTAGTCATTACTGAAGGCTGTCACCGCCTGGTCGCCCATGTATCTCTCTGAGGGGATCTGCCCAGTCACAGCCCCCTGCTCCCTAAGCAGCCTCAGGCTCTCATTCCTCTCATTCTCAGTCTTGGTTAATTAAAGAGGGACTCATTCCTTATTAGAGGAAGTCTGTTCATGGGATGCTTAGTTACTTGCTCTGATATGTGTGTTAATCAGAGTCTATGTGTTGGCAACTGTAATGGGAAGTAAGGAATTCACGAAAGCAAGCCAGAGAAGCCCTAGGAACAAAACTTTGAAAGTCCAGAAAAGCCATATTAATAATTGCAAAATTTTATTATTTACTTCTTATTTCAGGTTAATATGAGGGTACAAACTATTAGATCACAATGTTTGTGTTTGTTAGGTAAGGTCTCTGCTGTAGTTGTGCCCCTCATCAGGAGAGGTGCCACATTAGGAGAGGACACCCCAATCCCCCGCCCTACTCCCCTCTCCCCCCTTTTGTATCTCCACTTCCCTCAACTTGGATTCAATTGAATTTTTCTCTTGCGTGGGAGTGTATTAGATCGTCTACTGGCTTCATATTAGTATTGTATACGATGGATATTAGCTTTTCTTTTCTTCTGATATTTTCCTAAATAGAATGTTCTCCAACTCCATCCAGGTTTATATGAGAGATGGAAAGTCTCCACCTTTTCTGTGACTGAATAGTAGTCCGTAGTAGACACATACCCCAGTTTATTAATCCGTTCATGGGTCAAAAGGCACTTGGGTTGATTCCACACCTTGGCTGTTGTAAATTGAGCTCCAATAAACAATCTAATACAAGTGTCCTTTTGATAAAGTGATTTCTTTTTCTTCTGGGTAGGGTGCCTATTGTGAGATCAAATAGAAGATCTATTCTGAGTTCTTAATAATTGAAAAATTTTAGAGGATAAAACTCATAACCTACAAATTCTGAACTTTCGAACGATTCTGAGAATCCCTTTTCCCTTCAAACTCTATGTTTAGTACAAATTTAGAGTGACTTCTCTTCCCAAATTTCCATGAGAATCCATTTATTTTCCAAAGAGCAGACATAATAAATTGAGTTAATTTGGGTGTTTTCTATTCCTTGCAACCATAAAAATAGGACCAAAATACCCTATTTTCCAGCAAAAAACAAAATCTCTTTTAAGCATTATTTAAAATTTGTGATCTCCACCCAGCATTCTTTTTACCAATCCTGTTCTATTCATTCATTCCTGATATAAGTCAACAGTTTGTACTGTTATACAGCAACCATCATTTATTTTCTCTAGTTGTTTTGCCTTTGTTTTCTGTGAGTTTCACAAGACATGGGTACAAGTTTTCCTCTTCTATATCCCAGAGAGCACATGATACTGTATATTCACATAAAACAGGAACTTGGGGTGGCACCTGTGGCTCGACTGGTAGGGCACCGGCCCCCATGGACCGAGGGTGGTGGGTTTGAACCCAGCCCCGGCCAAAGTGCAGCAAAACAATAGCTAGGCATTGTGGCAGGTGCCTGTAGTCCCAGCTACTTGGGAGGCTAAGGCAAGAGAATCACCTGGGCCCAGGAGCTGGAGGTTGCTGTAAGCTGTGTGACACCACAACACTCTTGGGAGGGCGATAAAGTGAGACTCTGTCTCTAAAAAAAAAAAAGAAAGAAAACTATGATATAGAAGTCCCACCTAAGAAAAAAGGAAAGTATCAGATTTGGATTAAGAAGTAGAGGAGAGTAATGACCCAAAGCTTTCACCTCACATGTTTCCAGCTGTCCTGTACTATGGACCAAGCCACCTAAAATCTCAGCTGTCACATGCTCTGGACCATACCAGCACAGCTCACAACATTGCTCCCTCAGGCACCATCACAAACCCAAGTCTCCTGGATCTTCGCACAGACGCCAGTCCTCCACTCTTCTGTAACACCGCTGATCACCCAACTTTCTCCATCCTCCCGCCTGTTTCCATTATGGCTTCCAGAACTCCTACCCCGCACTCAGCAATCTTTCTTATATCCTCATATTCTCGGAAACTTCCCTACACCTCTCACTCGCAATGAAAAAGTGGCTCTTCTCTGCAGACCTTTCTTCCTCCGTCCTTCTCAAGTAAAGAGGAATGTTTCCCTCCATTCCCGTGGTTTCTCACAGTCTGGAGATGGAGAGAGTCTCCTCATTGCCTCCTATTGTCACTTCCAAACTCTTTCACGCCTTCTTTCAAAACTCCTGCTTTTTTGAAGCGTATATCACAGTGCTTACCCTGGACCACAATATTTCATCCACAAACTCCTCACCCCTGCCTCACTGCTCCCTCCATTCATCAATCACTGTAACTTCAGTATCTACAGACAGACTTCCAGCACCCTGGCCTCTCCATTCTTGGATCTTAGAAAACCAAGAGTCTTTCCTTCTCCTTTCCCTTGTGTGGCCATGTGCCTGATATGCTACCTGCAAAAATTCAAAATCTTCATTACGTTCATCCCACTCTTTGATGGGTATTTACGGCTTTCTATTTTTTCTTTATCACAGCCAGTTTATATCTATACACTCTACCAAATGTTTTCATTATCCATAACTCCCCTCTAAGTACCCACCTTCTTTCTTACAAAGCACATGTTATGTAGCCCAAGACTCCCTTACAAAAATTCTTCTTCTTTTCTTGTACTGCTCTAGAAAAAACCCAACCCTATTTAAACTCAGCTATCCGCTTACTTGACACAGCTGTCCCTAGCAGCTAAAAACATTGGACAAATTCCACATACTTTCTGGCTGGACTTCTTCTAGATGGATATTCATGGTAATAGTCATTTAATGCTGCTCTTGTAAATTCACTTTCACACCCTCTGAGACAACTAGTGGACATTTTGCTCTCCTTAAATCTCTAAAGCTCAGTTGCACCCCACGTGTAACTGTCAACTTCTGACTCACACTTCATTGGCAAAAATAGATTCAATTTAAAAAAAAAAAAGAAAAAGAAAGAAAGCCAACTTCATCTTCCCACTCCATACACATGCGCACGCATACACACACATACATATTCTCTCTCTCTCTCTCTCTCTCTCCCTCTCTCCCTCCCTCTCCCTCCTGCTTTCCTTTGTCTTCCGATGGAATTAGAGTCCCTTTTTCTAGCTCATTCCACCTTCTCTCCTTGTGCCCTAGACCCTATCTTTTCTTTCCTTTTTAAGGAAATGTTCCTCTCTCTCTCCTGTGTCATTAGTTTCTCTTTCTATACTTTATCATTGCTCAGCTTGGAAATACGTCCTAATGTTTCCATTGTAAAAACAAACAAGCAGAGAAATGCCTCAGCTCCACATGAGCTTCTAGCCACAACCTAGCATCTTGCATCTCCTTCACACACAAAAAAAGTTCTCTCAAGACTTGTCTAGATGTGCTGTTCTCATTTCCCTTCATACATTTTATTCTAAGTCAGTGGTTCTCAACCTTCCTAATGCCACGACCCTTTAATACAGTTCCTCATGTCGTAGTGACCCCTAACCATAAAATTATTTGAGTTACTATCTCATAACTGTAATTTTGCTACTGTTATGAATTGTAATGTAAATGTCTGATATGCAGGATGGTCTTAGGCGACCCCTGTGAAAGGGTCCTTTGACCCCCAAAGGGGTCCCAACCCACAGGTTGAGAACCGCTGTTCCAAGTCTACTGCAGTTAAGATTTAATCTTCACATTTCATTAAATTGGCTTTTCTGAGGCCACCAAGAACCTACATCTTGCCAAAGCCAATGCCACTTTCCTGTCTTCATCTATGACTCTTCTCTCTGCAACATCTGACCCACAGTGAACATCTCCCTCCTGGTTTTAAACAAACTTATTCTTCAATTCTGTGACTACAATCTCTCTGTTTTCTTCCTACTTGACTGGACACTTCCATTTCTCCCTCCCTCTCTCTTTCTCCCCACCCCTACAGTTATGACTCCCCATGTGACTTCTGTGATGACACACCAAGGCCTTGAAAGTCCAAGGTCTTTATCTGGAGGCCTGTTCTTTTATCCATAACCCTATGACATTAAATACAGTTATACACTACAGGCTCCAGAATTTATATCCTGAGACTCAAGCACTCACTGGAACCCCAGACTTGAATATCTAGCTGTCTAATTCATATGTGCAATGAATATCTGATAATCGAATCAGTTTTGGCATGGTTCACTCCCTTTCTCTCTTTAGAGCTTTCTGCAAACACAACCTGACTGCTGAGGCCTCTTATATAAAAGAGCAAGTCCATGCTAAGACCACCTATTTGCCTTGGGATGGATGCTTTTTCTCTATAGCACTTACCACCTCTTGACATACTTTTTTTATTGCCTATCTGGCACACTAGAAAGTTAGCACTATAGGGTGCTTGAGCACCTGTGGCTCAAAGGAATAGGGCACCGGTCTCATATACCAGAAGTGGTGGGTTCAAACCCGGCCCCGGCCAAAAACCACGAAAAAAGAAAGTTAGTGCCATAAAAATAGGGACTAATTCTGTTGTCTTCATGGCTATAATTTCAGTGCTAAGTATAATCATGACCTGGTAATAAGAACTTAATAAGCATTTCTTAAATATCCAGCACAACAAGACTAATTCAGGAAATTACACTACCATAATCCATTTACTCACAACGAAAGTGCCCGGAATCACTCCTGAGTCTTCTCTTTCTCTTGCCCTCTGTACCCTTTCTGCCGGTCTGGTGCTGACACGGCTGGCATTGCTCACTGACCTAAGTGCCCCATTCCATACTGCGAGCCTCCTGTATACTGCAGTTGAGTGGTTTTTCTAAATCATAAATCTGATGACCTCACCTCCATGCTCAAAGTCCTCGAATGGTTTTTCAATGAAACCGTAAAGCATTCTCAACCAGTCAACACAGTGTCTAAGATGCTACAGAACCTCCCCTCTGGCCATAACATCATCCTCATTACTCGATCTTAATTATTACTATTTCCCTGGCATACACCAAGATCTTTTTCATCTCAAGTCCGTGTCCTTGCAAACTTCCCAGGCAGTTTACCCAGTTGATTTCTTCTCATAAATCAAGTGTCAAATACCATCTCTTTAGACCTTCTGTGACCACCCTTCCCAAGAAGTTACTTGGTCCGCAACTTCAAAAACTGACACTTTTTCCAGATTTTCCATGTACAAGTAGCGTCTGAAATTTGGTTTTTGTTCTTTTGTCTGTCTGCTTGCTTCTGGTCAATCCATCTGCATTTGGGAGACTGTAAACTCCTTAAGAACAAGGACTGTCTCATTGATACGTTACCCATTCTACAGTACTTGGAATGGTGACTGGTCACAGGTGCTCAATAAATATTCATTTTCTGACTGGGATTTGAAAACATGGATAAATCTCAGACTACCCCATTAACCTATTTTGTGGATAAGTAAGTCATTTAAGATCACTAAATTCTAGTTTTATGATACAACAATAATATACTTATAAATTATAAGGTTGTAAAATGAACCTCAGTTGAGGTCATGCATTTGAAGTTCTTTGTAAACCATGGTGTGCTATAATTTAATTACACTCTGATCATCGCTTATCTAGATTGCCCATATTATTAGAATTTTATAAAGACTAATTGGAGTTTTATACAAAATGTAGGCCCCAAATTAAGTTAAGATGACAATTTTTCACTACAAAAAATACCTACTTTTGTGTAATAATATACAATCTTTAAAATATTGTGTCAATATTTACTTCAAGGGGAAGAAAATGATATTCAACATTGGTTAGCATGCAATTTATTGTCATTTCATTAAAAAAAGAAATATCCATAGAGGATTTTGCCCAATATTCCTAATTAAATTGTAAAATCTCAAACATGATACCAATGGAAAATCTACCAGGATGTCTCAGCACCATGGCCACTTCATTAGCGGTTTGTACTAAGGTCTAGAGTTCAGTCATGAGGAAACCCTTGAGTCAAAAAATAAATAAACAAACAAACAAAGGCTACACTTAAATAAGATGGCAGTTGTCACATGCAAATTGGAACTCCACCACACAACTAATTAAGGAAATCGTTGACTAGCAATTAACCAAAAGAAAAAATAAAAAGTATGGAAATCTAAAAACACACAGATTAAATTTTAACCAGCTTATTAGCAAGATCTCCTGGGAAATTAAATGACCAGAATTATCGCGTGGAATTGAAAACAGCAACGGTCTGGAAGCAAGAGATGCAGGTTCTATTCCTCGATTCTGTGCTTATTAACTTGGATGGAATCTTCTACTTCTCTGGGGATCAATTTCTTCTCCTATAAAAAGAAAAGAAAAGGGTAGGTCTCCCTCTGTAACTGGAATTGCATGAATATTTTCACGAAGACAAGGTCCGGGGTAGGAGAAGCCGCAGACCAGAAAGGATAGCGTTAAGAAGCTGGAAGGAAACATCAGCCCGACACACCTTATCATTTAGCTGGAAGGAAATCCGGGCAAGCCAGAGTCAGTTCCTAGCTTCACTGCAGATTCCCTGAATGACCTCCGGGAAGTTTTACTTTATTTTGGTCCCCAAACTCCAGAGAGTTTTGCAAATGACATGAGATAAGGGTGGGAAAGCACCTTTCTCTCTTGGAAAATTCCAAAGAATAATTATAAATACTTTGGATAGCCCATAATCTCAGTGTTGCTCATGGGTATTTATTTAAATATTTGCCCGGACTTTTGCTATCGTAGATGACATCAGAGATGAGAAATTGCTGCTCTATTTATCGGGCTCTAAAAGGAATGTATACAGTTTGACACAGCATGTTGGGAAAATCTGAGCTCCCTAACTGGAAAAAAAAAAAAACTCAGAACTTTGTATCTTAAAAAATTATATAGCTCCGATAAGGGTCAAACTTAAAGACATTTGTCCCCAATAGATGTACATTTTGCCAGGTTAGGTGAATTAAAATTACACGGGAAATTTTCCTTGAGACTTTGTACTGAGTCCTTTCCCTACAAAGCCACTTGGATAACTTTGAGTAATTACAGCTTCTTTACCCTTTTTTCTTCCAAATACTCCTCTTTCAAACAAACAGTGATTTAATTAATTACAGTGGCACATTCGTTGGTAAACACAGGCAATCCAAAGCAAGCGTAGCTATCAGTGAGAAAAATGTTCCAGGTTTAGTCTGGTCTTACCACACAGTATTTGCTAAAAAGCCTGTCTGTAAACTATGCCAGTTAATCAAGGAGTTATGCTCTGAATCTGGAAGTTAGGTGGTCAGCTGTTCTAGTCATAAATATAAAGGTTGCATTCTATTTTAAAAGCATTAAAAATATCCCCCAATTTTTTATTTAATGATCTTTTCTATCGTCTCTGTTTATACGTGAGTATATATGTATACGTGTGTAAAATACATTATTTTAAATACGAACACGTGGTATTCACTTATCACATCTCCACTGACATAGAATGCATACATTTTTTACTGCATTTGGATAATTAAATTTGCATTGACTCTCATATTTTTAGTCAAGCTCAACCAAATAGCTGAGATAACTAAGAATGAGATATAACATGCAAAACAAGTATAAAGTGGACTGTCCAGTCACTCTAGATTTATTTATTTATTTATTTTTGAGACAGAGTCTCACTATGTCACCCTTGGAAAAGTGCTGTGGCATCACTGCTCACAGCAACTTCAAACTCTTGAGCTTAGGCAATTTTCTTGTCTCAGCCTCCCAAGTAGCTGGGACTGCATGTGCCTGCCACAACGCCCAGGTATTTCTTTGTTGTAGTTGTCATTGTTGTTTAGTTGGCCCAGCCAGGGTTCAAACCTGCCAGCCTCACTGTATGTGGCCAGCGCCCGTAACCACTATGCTATGGGCACTGAGCCAATCACCATAGATTTAAGTTCATTTAAAAACATAATGAATTAAAAATCACAACTTAAAAATCCCAAGAGATAGGCATTACAAACACATATAGCCGTTATACCAAGTAGCTTCTGTTTTCAACTTTTCAGAAATTCAGGAGGGAGATAGTGGACACAGGTAAAAAGAAGGCAGGAGGAATAGGGGGTGAGCGAGAGTGTCGGGATACCAGGGAAGGCAGAGAAAGAAACGGAGAACCTTGGATAAAACAAGGAGGCAGCAGGGTGAGGACAATCCAATATCGTGCTGATTTTTCCTTCCCCGCCTTTCTGTTTGCTACTCTGTGTCTACTTAAAAAGTAGGTTGATGCTTTCTGATTATTTTTCCTCATGGGAACTGAGTTTCTTCTTCCATTTAACTCATGGCTCAGCAAGAGCGGTGGGAGTGGTTTTCCATACTGCTGTCTTCCTCCATAATGTAGGATGTCTTTACAGAGAAGAAAAGAAATGTACTATGTCTTTGCAGTGCATGGGCTTCCAAGGTGCTACAACAACACCCTAACGATCTTTCCTGTGAGTTCTGAGGCTTTGGGATTAATTAGACCCTTCCCCCGGTAGTGACATGAGCGTGATAATCTTCTTGCTAGACAGATGCCAGGACATACGCACTCTTCCAGATGAAGGCAGATAAATGCACAGTGCAGGCGTAATGAGAGGATGGGAGCACGTCCACTTTTATTGTTAATTTTGTCGTTTATTTGACTTTGCTTTTACTTCAAAAGCTAGAATTGCCTGCGGAAAGAGAAGCTGGCAAACTCTAAGGAGCATTGAGTCTCAACACTAATTCAGCCCTTAACTAACTTAAAAAATTTGAGTATGCAAACAGTTTGTTTTTAATACATAAACTCAAAATGTAGTATTTCCATACTGGCTCCTTTTTCTGCTTTGTAAACTGTAAAACAACAAAACTGATGGTCATGATTACTATTTTGGTATAATAATTAATTTCCATTTACAGGGTTCATGAAATCGTACCCTTTTATTCTGTTCTTCTTTTACCCATTTCAGAGAGTACTTTGGTATAATTGTGCTGCCTATGAACCAGTCTACCTCATTTGTAACGTTTTCTCCCATTGCCAATAGATCTCAGGTTCCCTTCTCTGCAATGTGTTTCTCCCTCTGGGGTCTCATTCCGCCCCTAAAGCTCTGCTTCCATAGGGGATGAACTGTCCTTTTCAAACTAACCTGTTTATAGTCACAGCCGTGTGTTGCTATGAGATGTGCCATGACAGGACTGAAAATCATCATCTTTGTCGTGCAAGCAGAAGGTATAAATAAGGTGACCAGAAAGGCTTTATTTGTGTAAGTAACAGATGCAGAAGAGTGAAACAGCTCATCCAGGAATAGTGCCCATATGCTGCTGGGGCAAACACAAGAAAAATCTAGCAGTCCCCGCTAAGTGAATTAGCGCTCCTCAATGAGGCCATTGCCCAGGGCAGGGTTTTGCGCTTCCTCTCTGATGTTTTTTCAGTGCCAAATAGCCTGTCGGTTCCTGCTAATGGAGAGCCGGGCTGGCTAAACTCAGAGCTGGACGGGAGCCAAGGGGAGCAGTTGCCTCATTCACGTGTTGTTAATGTGACATCCTCTTTGCCCTCAGATGCTCCTGTGGGTCCTAACCACGCCAATAGGAGGTTCTGCTTTGCTTTCCATGTTAGTTTAGATTCACTGTTTTGTCACTGCTACCACTTCCAGCTAAAATGTTGTCATCCTTCCTTCGTCATCTGCTCCCTTGTCCCAAAATATGAAATGGAGAGAACTGACCTTGCTCACGAGGTGAACAAATAGTTACACTTACCTGAAAGCCAAGGGAAGAAGGCCTTAAAGCTGCACTCTAATTCACAATCCCATGAGATCTGGGGGGGGGGGGGTTGTTGTTGTTGTTGCAGTTTTTGGCCAGGGCTGGGCTTGAACCTGCCATCTCTGGCATAGGGGGCCAGCACCCTACTCCTTTGAGCCACAGGCACTACCCAGTATTCTTTTTTTTTTAACCACAGTTCATGGAGTTGATGAAAAAATCTCTTTTGCACACAAACTTACCCCAGGTTACCTGCTTATTCACATAAATATCAGTCAAAAGAAAATAAAAATTCTACTGTAGAATGTGGAAGCATAAAGGAGGGGGAAATGCTGGATCATTTTCCTTCCCATTAGTGACAGAATGTGGCTTGCTTGCTTGTGGACATAAACATTGGGGGGGGGGGTTGAAAAAAACTTTACTCTGACTGATTTCTCCTTGGTTCCGGTAACTGTGGCAGATTTGTGGTGCTAGAGATAAGATTTTGGTCGTCCACATTTACCCACACATAAATCAAATACTTTCTGAAGCTCTTATTACAGCAAACACTGTGGGAAGTACCAAGAGGAACTGGCGTATTTATCACACAGATCATAATAGAAGAGATTCATGCTTATACTCACACAACTTTTAGATAGGCTTTGGTTTCTTTTATGAAGAATGGCATTACCATTCATTGAGCTCAAACAAGAAATCTCAGCCGCACCCCCAGCTTCTCCCTCTCGTGCATCAAGCAACATTGGTTATAAAAACCTCCGTGATTTATTTCCAACCTTTTCACATCTCTTTCTTCTTTTCACTGCCAATGTTCATAAACTTAAACTTTCTCAGTTGTTCTATGGCAGTGAATTATTTGATTATTCTGGAAGTAGTATAGAGCTATTAAAATATTCAGAGCAGGCTCGGTGTCCATAGCATAGTGGTTATGGCGCCAGCCACATACACGGGAGGTGGCAGGTCCGAACCCAGCCCAGGCCAGCTAAACAATTGCAACAACAACAACAAAAATAGCCAGGTGTTGTGGTGGACACCCGTAGCCTCAGATACTTGGGAGACTAAGGCAAGGGAATCGCCAAAGCCCAAGAGTTGGAGGTTGCTGTGAGCTGTGATGCTACAGCACTCTACTGAGGGTGACATAGTGAGACTCTGTCACAAAAAATATACATATATATATATGTATATATATTCAGAGCAGAGAAAATACTGGTTATGACTGCCTTGTAAGTAAAAATTAATTTTGTTGATAACTTAGGGTCTAGATAATGAATGTACCTCTTTACTAGGAGTGGCAAAGACCATTTAAATCCTACTGATGAAGAGAAAAAAGAATGAAGAAGAACAAAAGAAGAAAAAAAAGAATTCTCAACAAACTCATTTACTGCCTTTATTTGGGCCACAGGAAATGTGTACCAAAATATTCCTCAACACACTAGCACAATGTCCACTGAATTCAGATCATTCACTAGGTATGCGTGATGGACTCAGAAATGTGTCACCAGATTCCCTTTAAATCTATGGATAATTGCCACAAACATACTAAAGAGTTGAAAGAACCTCTGCTTTGGGGTCTAGGCCTGTGAGACAAGAGGTATCACACCAGTGCTCACTGAAGTGAGGGGAATATAGAATGGACAGTGAGGGAGGCAGGCCGTGAGAAATGACTGTGGTCCCAAATCAGAGCAGTGGAGATTAGAGCACCAGAAGCCTAGTGGAGTTCTTCCCTGCGTACACGAGGCAGATCCAAGATGTGCATACATAGACTCTGTCAGACGTGGAAACACACCCATTAGATCCCCCACAAGAAAGGCCGTGCTGCCCAGCTGGAGGGAGTATGGTCAGCAGAGAGTGCTCAGCTGTCAGCCACTCCAGGGACTGCCTCATCTGGAAAAAGTCAGCTCGCCCAAGGGCGTCCCTTTCCCCAGAGGACATTCAATTTCTGCCCAATGCTCTATGGGCCACTCTGCCTCCAGAGTTCCCTAGCAGAGGCTGTTCTTAGGATCTGTATTGCAACTCAACTCGGACTGTGCTACCACATTGTGTCCTAAGCATGGTTCCAAGAAAACTCAAAATTTATAAATAGCCATCCAGTGATGACTTTAAAAAAAAAATGTCTTTCAAACCATTTGGGAAGTTCGTCTAACAACACTGTTAAAAGATAAGCAAGCTATAAATTCCTTCAGGGGTGGGAGAATGTTTTTTTCACCTTTGTATCATTAATGCCCGGTGTGATAGCTAATATGTAATATGAAATTGCAATAACTTGGATCATACTGAACTAGAAAACTGAAATAATATAAAATATGTAATATTTCATAGATGCTGTGTTTTTCTTAGTCGCCCATTCTTGCTCCTCCTTCATTGTTTCCCTAAGGAGAACAAAATGTGAGATCACTACAACCATCACCTTATTAGGATATTAATCTGCTGTTCAGGGAATTCTGGTCCCCAGCCTTCGTGCTGACACGAGGGAATATCTATGAAAGTTACATTTGCCACCACTCTTCACCTTCTTCTCCCATTTGTGGGGTTGGAAGAAGTAACCGGACCTACAGTTTGGCACCTCCTCTATTTTGGAACAAACCGCCAACCACAGACACACATTTGTGCTTATTTCATAAGAAGCTTTCCCTCATGAGAAATTATTGCAATTTTAGGAAAGATGAGAAATTTTTAGGAAGTCTATTTTGCTTTTAATCCAAGCCACATTCTTCAAAACTGGCTTTGCCAATCATAAAGGTAAAGTAGAATCCCCACAGTTGACCACCTCCCTACATCAAACACCAGTTTAAGTTGATCTTATTTTCATAGACTGGACATGCACCACACGTCCATAGCAATACAGTAGGCCTAAGTCCTTATGTTGACCACCTCCATCTGTTGACTATTTTGTTACAGTCCCTTGAGTGGTTAACTTCCAGAGGTTCTACCATATTTTAAGCCCATCAGTTGAAATTTCATGTACAAATATCTCAGATGAGGAGAGGGGTGTTATTCAGCCCTGAATTCTACCTGACTCTCCAGCCACTACCAACGTCTCTTCCTCTTTATAAGACTCCACATTCCCCTGGAACCTATCCCACCCCAATACCCTTCATTAATTTGTCCTCATAATCCTTATGGCAAAGAGTCTGTTTGAGTATTTACTCATACTGAGCGTGTAAAATGTTAGGGCTGAGGAACATAAACAGAGGCAGGAAACACTATCTTTCTTCATCCATTGTGTGATTTGTACCAACAACCCCCACACCTGGCAACGGTTTCTCTGTTAAGGTAAGGAAGGCGTCTGTGATGACTGTAAGTTCGGACCACCCCCTGACCTTTCATTCTGATGCTGAGAAGGAGAAATGTTTGGTTAGCATAGAAAAGATGATGTGCACCTTAAAATAATGACCTTGTAAAAACAATTTTACTTCACTTTTATCAGGAGCAATAAAACTTTTGACTCATAATTCTCTGAATCAAGTAACAAAAGTAGTATCTTTGAGAAACATTTAACTGTTATATTAAATCCACTTTGGCAGAACAAGTTTCCCTCGGGCCCCCAGATTGCAAGCGTCACCTAGAGCAAGGCAATAAATAGTAACTTTAAGTTTTTAAAATACTTTTGAGTCTACAGTGGTATTATCATCCTCTTTTCTTGTTGATGAGTTTGAGTGCTCTGCAGATTCTGGTTATTAGGCCTCTGTCAGATTCATAACATGCCAATATCTTCTCCCATTCTAAGACTTTTAAATGCCTTGATTTTCCTAAGAGCCTCACCCCTACTTCTTCTAAGGGACATGCATCTTCTTTTCTATTCTTTAATCAGTAATGTCTTGTCCAGGCATCTGCAAATCTATAGTCCCCTTGAAATCTTTATGAGTCATGCCCTTTGCTTTCTGTAGATTTTTCTAGCCTGAGTTCCCACCTGCTTCTGGTGGTCTGAACTGTAAGTTAAGTGACATAGAAAACAATCCCTCAGGTAGCAAGAAGACTACTCAGAGCATTGTAAATGTGGTCCTTTCTGCTGTCTCTGGTGTGCAAAAGGTGACTACCAGACAGCTGTCTCTCCTACACTAAATCAGGACTAGCCGGGGAAGATGTAGGGCAACAGAGACTAAATATACCACAAAATTTTGCATATAGATTTTTCTTACATGGGAGGTTGTGTAGATGCTTTAGACCTTTCAATGATTATTAGACATTCTGTAAGTTATTTAGATCAGTTTCTAGCTGTTCCAGAGGATGAGAGACTATTCCTTCCTTTTCCTTCATCTTGCCAGCATCACCAGGAATGACTTTTTGATGTAGTTTAAAATGTATAGAGAAGTTTTTTATTATAAAATATTCCCCTGTACTTTGGAATCTAAAATTCTTACCAGTGCAGTAATTCTTTTGGGTGAGTGATTTACATACAATCTTTAGGGTTCTTTTAATTTTTCACTGGACTGTAATCCTTAGGGTTTAACTTGGAAGGGCTAAATGTGCCTCCTACCCAAGGTCATGTAGAATATTCTGCTTTTGCATTTTACATATTGTGTTTATTTATGAAATTTAATAGGGTTAAATAATTTCACAACTCAAAAAACTAGGAAAGCTCTTTGGTAAAAACATTGTCATCTGAAAACCTCTAAAAAATAAATACTCTTTAACTTATGAAATAAAAAGGGCTAAACCACTGTCTTTCATTATTATAGTCAGCACCTTTATGATGAGATAAGCTAACTTTTGCAAAATAGAGAACATAATCCTTAGGGAATGGGACATAGAGCAGAAGATACAAAGACACACTTCTTTGCTGAATAGCACAAGTGGCTTATAGCACAGGGTATATATTTGGCTTCAGGAGACTCGAAAAATACATTAGGAAGAGCACCAAATTAAAAATATATCATATTTGCCTTACCATATAGATTTATTTTGAAATATTCATTGTGGAAACAATCATAGTCTTTTGCCAGTAGACTATGAGCCTTTAAAAGAATGATGAAAAAATGTCAATCAAAATTCCAACAGGAAACACAGTCACCCCTCAGCATTCTTGGGCATTGGCTCCTGGAAACTCCACAAATACCCAAATCTGCAAATGTTCAAGTCCCTTATATAAAATGACATATTATTTGCATATAACCTATGCACATCTTCCATACACTTCAGGCCATTTCCAGATTACTTATAATATCTTACACAATATAAATGATATGAAAATAGTTATACTGTATCATTTAGAAAATAATGACAGTAAAAGTTCAGATGCAACCATCCATTTATTGTTTCCAATATTTTTGATCTAGGTAGGGGTAAATCTATGGATGCAAAACCCACAGATGCAAAGTGTCAACTGTAATCAGTAAACTTAAAACAGAATAACTTGAGGGGGTTCATTTTCAGAGTAGTTGGTAACTAAAGAAGCCACAAAGGACATTGTACTAATCTGGAGTTTGTGATAAGCAAGCTATTACTATCCCTTTGTAGGAAGGAATGAGTGGAGACAGTGGAGTTACCAAATGCTTAAAGAGAAGAGAATAGCAGGAAGGTCCACTGCCTTGCAGAGGGTAGTGACCACTGGTGAAGGGCTGTGCCTAGTCACCTGGCAGGGAGTTAACTGGAGGAATAAACCCCTGACCTGACTCTCTGTCTTTCCAATCTCCCATCCCAATTGATGGAACTCAGTAGCAAGCCAGAAGGCTCAGGAAGCCTATTGTTATAGGCCAGACAAGGGGCTTCCTGAGACAGAGAGCAGGTCGGAGTAGGATGAATAATGGAGATAGAAGCACAAACAGCAGACATCCTATGCAGAAAATAAGTAGTATTATATCCAAGGACTGCAGTGTGACGATTTCATCTCTCTTTCTCCCTCCCTTTCTCTCTTTTTTCTCTCTCTCTCCCTCCCACCGCCACCATGGATGTGAAGAATAATAATAAATCTTTGGAAAAAATCACAAAAAAATATTTACACAAGCAGTGAGTTTATAAATAGAAAACAGATAGCAACCAAAAAATTTAAAAGAGACTATTTATCAACCGTGTTATTTGTTCCTTGAAGACTTAGTTGACAATGAAATATGGACTGAATAGACTGTGAGCGTGAGTCAGTGTGACAAATCCTGTATTCTTAGGGACTAATCAGTGGGTGGGTTGACAACTCTACTGCCATAGAGACACTAGAAATTGGTAACTTCAGTGAAAAATCTGGTCTTCCTATTAGTTACCTGAATAATTCAAGGAAATAAGCATTTTTAATTGCTTGCCCCCAACATCTCTCCTATAAAAATATGAAAAGAAACAATAAAATTTTAAGTGTGCTAAGGAGATAATTTTGTTTGAATTGTGATTTAGAGTATGCTAGGAGACAAGCCTACCAGTAAGAAGTAAATTTTCAGCCAGCAGTACAGGAAAGGAATGGCAATGATGAACAGGAATGGGGCTGGTCTACAAACACATTCTGGTCCCCACAGCCTTAAACCAAGCCCTAGCTAAGGCTGTAAGGACTGAGGAAGTTTGAGTCTAGCTGTAGCAACTTAGTCCCATTTATTCCTACAAAGCTATGTTTGGTAATCTGGAGCCTTTGTGTCTGGAAAGAAATTGTTAAATAGTTCTGATGTTTACCATCTAGATAATTTGGGGCAAGTTAATTAACTTATCTTTGCCTTAATTTCCTTTCCATAAAATGAAGGCATTAGTACTATAAACTTCTGATGGGTTTTTTTTTTTTAAGAATTTAAAATCATGATGCATATGTATAGAATTCAGAAAATGTTATCTATCATAAAAAGGTACTAGTGTTGCCTGGCCAGGTTACTCCTTTGGAAAAGTTTGTCACAATTAAGTTCATGAACTCATACTAGAACTAATTACCAAATATCACTTCTCTGACCTCTGAAGTAGTCCCCTTGGAAAGCATTATTTCAAAACCCTAGGACATGAATTCCAAACGTTATACTTTGAGAGCAAAGGATATTTCTCAATGACCAGATATAAGGCATATGGATAAGCAAATCGGTTCTGAGTTGCCTTACAGCCTGCCCAATAGGGCTTCCCAGAGGAATGTGAAGATTTCAACAGGAAAACAAGTTTAAAAAAAAAAAAAAAACTCCCTAGAAACGCAACCAGATAACTATGAATTAAAATCATAAGCAGAAAATTCAAGGAGACAGTTTGTTCCTGATAGGGGACTGTGAGTAACAGATTCCCAGGACTGAGGCTAAGGTTTAGTGATCTTCAAAGAGCTCATGTAAACTTCTCAAAAGAGAATCATCTTTGCATACCTACCAAACCCAGGCAACTCCAATGTTAGATAACTACAAAGTATGATTTTTTTCCCTCTGTGGTGGGCTGAATAATGCCTCCCTGTGCACAGACGTTCCCATTCTAATCTCCAAAACTTGTGAAATGCTATCTTATAAGGCAAAAGGGACTTTGCTAGTGTGCTAGGAAGTTAAAGACTTCCAGCTAGAAAGATTATCCTGGATTATCCCAGTGGGCCCAATAGAATCACGTCCATGAGGAGGCAAGAGGGTCAAAGGCAGAAGAAGGAGATGGGATGGCAAAAGCAGAGGTTGGATGATGCCCTTTGAAGACAGAGGAGGGGGCTACAGGACCAATAAATGCAGAGACCTCTAGAAGCTGGAAATTACAAGAAAATGGATTTTTCCCCTGATTCCTCCAAAATAAATCACTATGACATCACATCGATTTTAGACTTGTGACCTCCAGAACTACAACAAAACAAATCTGCATTGGTTTAAGTCATTAAGTTTTTAATAATTTGGTACATCAGCAATAGGGACATAGAAACCCTTCTTGCCTCTCCTTCAGTTTTGAAGGGTCCTGTGAAGATCTTTAGGGGGCACAGGAAGAGGAGTGTAATTCTAGGTAGGGAAATAGGTCAACAGAGGCAAAGTAGTACGGGGCCCTTTGGTCCAACTGCAAGCGTCCAGCCCAGAGATATTCCAGGCTGGCCTGGAGATATTTATTACTGAGCAGACAGAGAAATGACCAACAGATATTTTGTTACCTAAGACGCATGGGGCCTGCATTTGACTTCACTTAGGGTCAGGAAATGGGCAATATTCGAAATGTAGAAAATAAATAAAGCAGTTTCCTGATTATATCTCATGGGTCTTAATATTTCTAATTTATAGCACTTCTTGTGAACAGGGCTCACTGTGAATTAGGTGACCCTTCTGTTGCCTCTTCTTTCTACAAGGCTTGATTTCCTCTCACACTCTGATTTTCCTGACTCCTGCTAGAGTCTTTGCAGTCACCTCCTCCCCCCAGGCCGGTGCTGCAGTGATCCTCAGTGCTGACACTCCCAGGTTCCCAACAGTCAGTCCACCTACCAATTATGTTATCAGGCATTCGTGATTCTTCTTATTTTATAACAAATAATAACACCTTTGTAATGATTGTCAAAGTATAATTTTAAAAACATTACAAACATAATTGTCATATATATAGATAGCAAGCACATAGCCTAGTTTTATTTAACTCATTAATGAGGGAGTCAATCGAGTGAAAAATGAAAAAACATGGATGTGATAGGGTCAATAAGTAGTCATGAGGGTGTAGATTGTTAGATTAGCTGAAAAATGGGTTCTGTTCTGTAGAGCAATGCAGCTCTACCACTTGGGGTTATGAACCATGATAGAAAGAAAACGAATCATTGTACCTCATCACTTCTCTACAACATACATTCTTTTCTTATTATTTTTCTGACAGTCTTTAGGTAATTTTTTTTTATTTCAGGATATTACAGTGGCATAAATGCTTTGGTTGCGTGAATTGCTTTCGTACAGTTTGTGTCAAAGTCGTATGTGTGCCCATCACCAGACGGTGGGCATTATATGCCTTAGGTGTGATTTCACCCCTTCCTTCAGGCAACTTCCTACCTTCTTGCTTTTTGTTCTTAATTGAAAAGTTATAAAATGTCAATGTCCAATAAAGTGATTATGAAAGTCAAACGAAGCAACGTTTTCTGAGGGAGTCAAATGATCCTGGGTTAGTGTGTTAAGAGAAGGCTGCAGTGTAATGTTAACAGGCGGCATCAGCAGCCTGCTACCTTATCTCCAAATTGAGGATAATTCTCTGTGACACCACTAACAGACCATTAAATATTTAAAAATCACAAAATAAATCAAAATTACCAAATAAATATGAGATTGATATCAAGGAGAACAAATTTGGTACATAATGATGAACTTCCAGTTAAAAACAAAGTTTGCATTTACTCAATTCCTATACTGGGCACTTTGCTTCAACTGGGATTTGTGTTTTCCTGAATCGTCTCTGAATGGTTCTAGATGTCCCTAAGTGGGCGTTAAGCAGTAGCCACGATTCTCAGAAGGACATTGGGGTCAGAGACAGTGATGTCCATTTGCTGAGATGCCTAGCGGATCCTGGCTTGTCCTCACTCATCCCTCCTTGTGACCATGAGATTGTGGATTGTTCCAAACCCACAAACAGTTGTTTGGCTGCAAATCCAGAGAAGAAATGGCTACACAGAGGTAACAGCTTCTCGCAGACGTCTCCGTGACATCCCGTCTGCGCCGACTTCATTGCAGGGACATACTTGGGTGTGACTTAGCCACACAGTGCTTACCTGTGTTTTTGGCAGACAAGGGGTTGTCACTTCTTTCTCTGACCCCCTTCCCTCATTCTAGACCTTCACTTCAGCAGCTCCATTCACGTTCTTGTAAGGTCTGATGTCTATAATAAATCTCTGTCCCCCAAATAGTCAGAGCGGCTCTGCTTTTCTACCTGAGCACTGCCTGATGCATTCCTTTTAGTTTAGAGCTGTGACCTCTCCTTTCAACCCACTCAGATGAGACATTTTCAACCTTCTTCTGATATAGAGTCTGTCCACTAAAGTGATGAGATGGTCGTGGTGATGCTGGTGGCAATGGTGATGCTGGTGGTGATGACGGTGGTAATTAACACTGGGCTTAGTGCCACTGGCCTGGCATTATTGTAAACGCTTTGCTGCTGTATGTCCAGATGTTTTTCAGCCTATCCAAGGCTTCTTTCTTTGTCAAAAGAACATCGTGTTTTAGAATGTTAATCCTGAGGTTGTATCAATGTGAAAGGATCAGAGCAAATCATCTAGAAATGGAGTTAAAGAAATAGTGTGGGTATTTACGTGGCAGAGCAGTTCCTAATTAACTGTCATTATTTGTTCTTTCAGAAATTAAGGACTATTGCTAAAAACGATCATGCACACAAATTTTCCTATGCATTTGGCTCCAAAATGCCATGTACTGCAATGACACTACTTACTGGAAACTTGTCAAGTGCCAAATATTTTACACGTTTATTTTTACACGTATATTACCTCATATACCCTCTCACACATCCAAAAAATAGTGACTAGCACATTCCCTATTTGGGTAAAAAAAACCGAGACTGAGAAAAGTAATTTGCCCAAAGTTGTACATTCTATATGTAATTGTAATGGAAACTGCTCATTGTTTTCCTGTGCTCATTCTCTCCTGCTGCTAGGCCTCTGAGTTTTAGCCGCACTGACATCCACAACAGTAATGACTACATTCTCAGTCTCTGCTGCATCTAGGTATCACCCTTTGGCTAGATTTTGGCCAAAAAAGTAAACATAGAAGAGTTAGAAAGTAAAGAGAGACTGTGCTCTGTTTCTTTTCTTCTTCCCAGATTGCTGTAAGGCAGATGTAGCGGCTCGCTCTACTGCAGCCAGAATGGGTCACGAGGTCACCTTGGGAATGGCTGGCAAAGGCGGGGGAGCAGTAATATGTCCGAGGAACTCTGAGTTCCTGCCATACTGAATACAGGGCACAGTAGCCTCTGGATTTTTACCTGAAAGAAAGAAACAAATTTTCATCCGATTTTAGCCATTGTTATTTGATGTTTTCTATAACTATTAATTGAACCCAATCTCAATTGTGGGTCAAAAGGACTGCCATTACCTCATGAGCTATTCTGGCTGCTGAGTTGTGAAAATCAAACAAAAATGCAAAGATTATAACTTGTAAATGTGCAGGCAGCAAGGAGCTTGAGCTTAAAATTAACAGTTCTTACCATTCTTAGGTCCAAATTTCTAAAACCACTGATTTCTCCCACCAACCACACCTTCATTTTGGAAGGCAGTAGGTCTTCAGTTGATCCAGTAACCTTGATCAGACTTTAACAAGACTTGCATGCCCATACCTTATGTCCCAAGCACTCGAATTTGGACAAGAATAGATAAATAAACTCTATGTTGAACTGATTTTTTTTTATAGGAGGTTAAAAAATAAACCACTTGTAATCCTAGCACCCTGGGAGACTGAGGCAGGTACATTGCCTGAGCTCACAGGTTTGAGACCAGCCTAAGCTACAGTGAGACTTCGTTTCTAAAAATAGCCAGGTGTTGTGACCGGCACCTGTAGTCCCAGCTACTCCGGAGGCTGAGGCAAAAGAATCACTTGAGCCCAAGAGTCTGAGGTTGCTGTGAGCTATGACTACACAGCACTCTACTGGGGCAAAAAAGTGAGACTCTGTCTCAAAAAAAAAATCCACTTATATTTCGGGTTTTATGTCTCTCTGAGACTATCACTCTATAAATTGGATACCCCTGGACTTTGAGAAGACAACATCTCACCATTTAAGCTTCATTCAGTCACGCAGTGAGTTTGCCCTTTGTTTAAATCTAAGCACTCCTGAAATAAATACCATGTGAGGTATACCAACTCCTTTCCGTGCAAGCACGTCAGGAGCAGACTGTCAGTGCATGAGGGGCGCTGGGCCAGCTCAGCTCTCCTGGGTGGAGGCAGGCTGCAGAGGCAGGCTAGGGTTCACCTGGAGCATCAGGAAGGCATTTTGTACCTTTGAGTGGATGTTGGAAGGGGTGATGTAAGCTGGCTGCACAAAGGGAAGTGGTGGGAGCAGAGACTTGTCTTTCCTACTGACCTCCAAGCTGTTTTCAGGTCGCACAACAGTCACTGGAATCAATTTAGTTCTCACTAATACTATATATATTTATATATAGGTAGAAAAAACTGTTGAACCAAATTGAAAATTGAAAAATAGACCACCCTATCAACTGAATATCTAATTGTATAATGTCAGAATGGGGTTACCAATGTTTCTCTGAGTTTACTAAATTGAGCAACTTGACTGACATCAGCTGAAGTAAGGCAGAAAAAAGAAAACGTGAAGTTGACGGTATTCTTCTGTGCGTGAGCAGGAAGAGTGGCAGAGAAGACGCCATCTGAGTAAATCACCCCAACGGGACCAGTCCACTCACTCCATTCATGACACAGCAATCCCCTGTTTCCTTGTAGAGGCAGCCCATTCTGGTCTGCAAGGAACCAAAGATTCCAACAGATGGAAATTCATTTCCACTTCATCAGGGACAAATTCAAAGACATGTTTCTATTTTGAGGCTCCAGAGTTCCTTTCAAAAAGTTGAGTCTGCAGTAGGAAAGAAAAACATAATCCAGTGAACATCGTCTCATTTCTAATTTCAAACACTAGGATCTATTCAGAACTAAATAGCACAGCGGAAACATCAGAATGATCTTATTAGAACTCGCTCAGACATTGACCCCACTGGGAGTTCTCCATGCAAATCCTGAATCCAATCTCTGCAAGTAAGTTTGCAAAGGCCCAATGGAGGCAGAAATCATTGTCTATGATGATCCATATTCTTAATGGGATATGGGTTCAGTTGCTTGTAGTTTATCTGTTGTTTTCACTATTTTTTTCCTATCTTTCTTAGATAAAGTAAGGAGCGAAAGATTTATTTTCTGGAGGTAGAGGTCATCTTCCTATAGTCCCTTCTCTGCGAAAGCAGATAACTTTATTATTATACATTTGACTTAATAAGATTTTCTGCTTTTAATATAGTAATTTTTGCAAATGAAAATTGAGCTGTCAGTGTGTTTGAAAAGGAGACTCCAAAATAATGAATAACAAATGCACAGTAGACAGCACGGTCTAACAGTCCAGCAACGCACACTTGTCCTCATTTGGAAAATTCTTTTATGTTCACATATATCTGGGGGGCCCAAGCAGGACTACAATAAAAATTAAGGTTCCAGGAATTGCCTTCCTGTTCATGAGCTTGAGATCACGGCCTGCTTTCTAGCTTCTTAATTGCTGGAGTACTATATGGCCTATTTTTACAGTAAACATATCTGGTAAGGCCATTAGAAAAGTTTCTCCTATTAGTATGGATTTAAGGCAAATTATACTGAAATATATAGTGCAAGAATTTCTAGATGAGGGGTTTAATTTTTTCTGGGATATAATTATCTTTTTGTATTAAAATTGCTGTTATACTATGGTAAGTGACAGTACATATTTTTAAGAAAGTATTTTCTCTTTTCAACTAGAATGAATTTACTCATATAAAATGTTTTTACAGTGACCTTTCAAATTATTTTGTAGGCCCAGTCTTTTCCTCACATACATTTTAAAGAACATATAATCCTGGTCAGATGGAAGGAAAAAAATATGTGTTCTTTCATTTTCTAAATGTGTGCCTTTCTCATTTGAATTTGTAAAAAGCTCTCTTTGCTTTCTAATAATCAGAGATAAAACATTTGGGAAAGAAAAGAAAGTTACTTGCAAAGAAGAATCACAAGAGTCCTAACTTTAGGAGACTGGCTTGCCAAATGAAAATAGAACAGGTACTTTATGATTAAATTTTAAAAGATTAACCACATTGCTGAGTTTAGATTAGTCTATTCATAGTGGAAAATAACAATTTTCTCACCTGAATATCGTACCCACACATGTCTTTTCATATCAGCAAGTGTCTGCATTGCAAAATTCGGGTATAAACCTGTTTGTATTGGAGAGTCAGAAACTTAAAGGAAATGCTAAAAGTTTCATTTCTTTGAGTGATTAGCATTAGAAAGGAAACTTTGTCGTTATTGTTGTTGCTGCTATTTTTGTTTTGTTGTTTGAATTTATCTCAGGATTCAAAGTAATTGTCCTGTTTCCCAAAAGTAGAGTTCCCATTTTCCTACAAAGGCAGTGTGGCAAAATGTCAGTGTGCTTTCACAGTCTGATACACTCTCAAGAGTTTTACACTATCATTTGGGGGGAAAAAGGAAGAGAAAAAGTGAGAATGGCATTCACAGTGGTCGGAAGGAAAGAATATAACCAAAAGAATAACACAACAATTGGCATAATTGATAATTCAAGCATTATTAGAGATAGGACGTAAGAAATAAGTACAAGAATATAATCCTCTGTGAAATTCTAGAAATTTCCTTAAATATGGGCAGGGGGTTCAAAGCATTTTATTTAGATATTAATAAGAGAAATCCCACTGGAGTATTTACAGAAACTTAAATACTCTGCTCTCTGCTCTGCAAAGTGACAAGTTAATAAGACCAATGAACATATGAGCAATGTTTTAGAGTAAAGGACAGTCCACGTAGTTTATTAGTTTATTCCCTTACAATTGAAATATGTATTTTTGTACCACCAGGATTGTGAAGACAATCACTTGAGTCAAAGGGGCCTTTGTACATTATAAGAAACCATCAGAGGAGGCGGCATTTTTAGAAAGGGGCAAGAAGGCCTTTTATTGTCCTTTATATTGTAGCAGGAAACCGATGCAGACAGAAGACTCCAGGCACCAGTTGATTAGAGGAAGTGGGTTTATTCTGACCAGGGGGTAACTCAGAACACCGCGTGTCTCCAAAACCGAGCCCCCTGACTGTATCTCTTGCCTCTCCTTTATCCACTTTTCAGGTTGGGAGTGCACATGAGGGCCATAAAACAGAGAAAGACATGACATCATCCTCAAGGTCCTGGGCTCAAAGGGGAAGGTCAGATTCGCCCCTGTCCTTGAGACCAGTTGGACCACCTGCCCCCAAAGGTGATGGAAGTCCAGTGAAGTTACTAGGTTACAATCTAGGCCCCGCATATGTCAAGGAAGAAACATATAGACAACAGAAACACCTGCGGCTTGGCTGAGGCCCACACAGGGCAGCTAGGACAGATGCTTTTAGTTCTGCTTTTACTTTCTTGCCTCAATATTACTACATAAAAAAATCAACTGGGTGTGTTCAAAGTTGTCTAACAATAAGAAAGCCAAATACCTTCCTAGAAGAATCATCCAAATATGCATAAAGCTGCTCTTCATTTCACTATTTTTAAGTCACCATTCAAAGATAGTATTTTCCATCCCTCTATGTAAAACTGAGCATTTCTTCCTCTGTATGCCATATACACATAGGATGAATCCATAGAAGAGAAGTGGGACAAAGTACCTTAGTTAACACAATGTCTTGTTGCTTGAGCAGACATTTCTGTAACACAATCCACAGGAAGCTGATATGGGGTGCACCAAAGTTCAATGGAGTGTTCACAGGGAAAACCTACAAAGTTTGATTCAGAAACCCAGATCCCTTCCATTTTATGACTATGCCATTCCCAAGGCCTCCAAAATTCTTTGCCAGTTTCTCAGAAGCTGGCCAAAAGATAAAGGAAGAAAAAAAAATCATGTAGAGAAATATTTTATGGCCTAGACACATATCCTTCCATCTGATATTTCTCTGACTATACCTCAATCACATGACTTGACCTAACTGGTGACAAGGGAGGATGGGATTTGTAGTCCAGCTGCTCATCCAGGAATAAAAGTACTTTGGTAAACATCTGGCTAGCATCTGTCAAAAGTGCATATCATTAGCTACAACACAATTTTTCCTTTGAGACATACCTATTTAATAACTTTGCACAAAATAATTTCAGTTTCTAGGATAAAAGGCATGCTTGCAGTCAAATCTAAGAACCAAAAAATGTTCTACCCTCAGCTCTATTGTGTAATCACAGCTGTCTTAGGTGTTTCCCACCTTTGCTCACCTCTTTTAATTCTGACTGCACTCAGAATATGAAGGTTATATTTAATACAAGGACCGACCATCTGGCCCTTTTTAATATCTACATTATCAAAATTTTATGCATCATGTCATACCCTTGTGTGTTTACTTTGAAACAGGTTCAAGTGAAGTTCACTTGAACAGAAGAAAGCTGAAATGACTTCATGCATTAATTAGCCTTGCCTAATGGTGACAGCATTAAGTGAATCAGCACTCTTGCATATTATCCCTTTATGAACCAGCTTGGCCACTGGTTGCCGTAAGTATCTTTTTAAAGCTAGGGCTCATTCCCTCCAGCTGTCCCACAGAGAGGATGCTAGAATATAATAGGTCATTACAATTCTCTAGGTTCTGGTGTGTGACCAACTTTAATGCTGCTGAAGCTCTGCAATGACTCAAGAGGGTAGCAAAGAGGGAGCATAATTAATATGTTACCCCAGGAGCTGATGTTTCCAAAGCCCTAACCTCACGCCATAAAGTGGTGTTCTAAACCTTGGATCATCTGATTCAAGAGACTTGGTGCAGTACTTGGGCATCTCCATCTTAAATGCTCCATAGTCAATTGTAATTAATCCACCAGTAGAAAGAACCAGGGATCTACGTGTGCTCTGTAATGAAATATGTACATGCATTAGTTCGTAAGATCATCCACTAGACAAGAATGAAGGAAGAAAATATTGGATCCATTATGTTTATTCAATTCTTATGTAAAAATAAGAATAAAATTAAGCTCAGCTAGTATTTAATATACAGCTTAATGTGGTCAGTCTCAGTTGGTCCCCGTAACATAAGGGAGATTATTATCCAGGAAAAGTGGGAGTCCCATAGCTTAGAGGAAACCCAAATAGGTGGATTTTACTATGTGGTTTTAAGTAAAGTAATCCTTATAAAAAACTGGAAAGGGTCCTTAAGAGATTCTTCCAAGAAAGTATAATTGAACATATATTCACACTCCTAAACACAAGTGTTTAACCAGAAAATGATGGAGTTGACTTCTGTTTTTTTAGGCAGACCAGGGATTTGGGAGGAGTAATGATATAATCAGCAGACAGTAAAATGTCATCCAGCATGTGTGTGTGTGGGGGGGGGTTATTTTTCTATCTCTTTAATGTAAAAAAATTTTTATGATTTAAGGAATAGTTGCTTTTCTAAATAAAAAATTGTGCTAGAAAATTGGAAAGAGTATTAGAAAATGGATGTTTGGAAAAGTTTCCATTACTACATGATTTTGATGCAGAAAGCAATTCATGTGTTCAATGTGTCAGGGTCCCACCCCAGGAGCAGGGTCTGCTGAGACCTGTGGAAACTAGAGGCAATCAATTTACGAATTATAAAGTTAAAAACAATGGTAAAGAAAGAGACAGGAGACATAGAGTAGAATTAAAAATGGGAGCTGCCTGTTTGTGGGCTTCTGGCAATGGCCTAGAGTGTTTGCTCCACTCTGATTTTATTGAAGTCTATTTGCCTTGAGCATAAGATGAGGAAGGGAACAAAGATGCCAGCAGTTTCTATGATTGAGAATACCAGTTCCTATTGTTATTTTTATTAACCTTAAGGGTAGCCTTGAGAAATCTGAAATCTGAGCCTCATATTGGGAGAGCCTCCTGCTTGAGATCACCATACAAATTTCAAGGGAGGTGTTAAACTCCGTTAGTTCTCTATGGAATAAAATGCCACCTGTGTTAATCTCCTCTGAGGAGTTGGTGGAAGGGAGGAATTTTCCTCCCATCACCACCACAAAGGATCTTCCTCTGTAATAAGGGATATAAGCTCTTCTGCCCATATCCCAGGGCTCAAACTAATCCCTTGGTCTCTGTCCCCAGGCAAATGCAAATCTCCACAATGGGTATCTGCTTTGCCTGTTTAATGGGCAGGAAATGCCCTAGAAGATGCATCTTTTCTAGGACTTGCCATAATCTCTTCTGTGACCAATATTCTCCCCAGAGTGTTCACAGACCCAGCAGGGTGTTTGTAAGCTCTATCCCCAACAGGCTAGAATTTCAGAACAGGCAAGAAGTTTGCTAGCAATGGCTTGCTGAAATGTAAACTAGCTGACTTTTCTTTGTTCAAACTCACTCAGCTTACTTTTTGGTTTTCCTCTTTTTCTGGATCAATGGAGGTGCTTTCCTTTGCCAAGAATGAGATCTTTGGTCCCCATTCCCCCAGCAGCAATGTATAAAATCTCTGAGAAGAATTACTTGTGTAATTTTATATGTCAACACCACTGGGTTAAAAAATGCCTCAATAACTGGTAAAACATTATTTCTGGGTGTGTCTGTGAAGGTGTTCCTGGAAGAAATTAGCATTTAAAGCAATAGATTCAATAAAGATCCTTCCTTATCTGTGTGGGCAAACATCAACACATCATCAAGGTCACTGACTGTCCAGGACAGAAAAAAAATAACTATAGGAAGGGCAAATTCTCTCTCTCTCTACTTTAACTGGAATATCACTTCTCTTGCCCTTGGACATCAATACACCTGGCTCTCAGACCTTCAGACTCTGACTGAATGACACCATTGCTTCCTGGTTCGCAAACTTGCAGTTAGCAGATGGTGGGAATTCTTGGCATCCATAATCTGTGAGCCAGTTCATTCCCATAATAAATATCCTCTATATCCACAGTCGACCCACCCTATTCACAGGTTTTACCTCTATGGTTTCAACCAGTTGCAGAGCAACACTGACACTTGCCTATATGGGAGTATAACTCAACAGAAATCAAGTAGAGGGAAGGGGAGAGAGGTTGGGTAATTCACACCTATCTGGTACAATGCACACACTCTGGGGGAAGGGCACACTTTTAACTTTGATGTAAAAGGTACAAAAGCAAATTATGTAACCAAAACATATGTACCCCTGTAATATTCTGGCAATAAATATATATATATTATATGGAAGAAAAAGATGGCTGTGTCTTTACTGAAAAGTGTATAATTTTTTTTGTAATATTCTGCAATAAATATATATATATATATATATATGGAAGAAAAAGATGGCTGTGTCTTTATTGAAAAGTGTATAATTTTTTCTTGTCATGATTCTGTAAATAATAAGCCTAGCAACTATTTACGTGGCATTTATGTTGTATTAGGTATTATAAATATTCTAGAGATGATTTAAGTGTAAAGGTTATATATATTAAAAACTAGGCCATATTATAGCAGGAACTTTAGCATCCACAGATTTGAGTATCCACTGGGTTCCTGGAACACTCTCCTGTGAATACTAAGGGACACCCATACATCTATCTATCTATCATCTATCTATCCATATCCTATTGGGTCTGTTTCTCTAGGCAACATTGACCAATACACTTGGATGTAAAATTTTCTAATTCACTTAAAATTTTTCCAAATGAGTTTCAGCAGATTTTGAGCCATTAATAAAATTATGCAAATCCAATTATTATGTATTAATAACCATAGATGTCCTAATAAAATCACCAAACAAATCCTTTATTTAATTTGTGCCTGAGACAAAAAAAAAAAGTTCCCTGCTTTTCTAACTTAGTAAGAGTAGCCAATGATACACTTGTTTTATTTCAGTTGGCATTCATTTATAGGAAATTTCCTCAGCAATAAGAGCTTATAGAAGTAGCTGTCACAAAAAGTCACATAGAATTAAGGGGGAAAAAAATCTTGATTCACATTTAAGCACATTCCATCCCTCTCAAAAATAACAGTCTCTGTGAATTCTTATTTATTTATTTATTTATTTGTGAGCCACATCTGGCTACTGCCTGTTTTGGTAAATAAAGTTTTATTGGAACATGCCTGTTCATTTACATTTTTATTTTTTAGTGACTGCAAATAACTAAAATTTAAAATTGCTTTTTATATTATTTCCTTCTTACACTTATTTTAGTTTGTAGATTCATTTATAATTTACATAATTATTAGAATAAAAATACAGACGAATTAATGAAAATAGGTGTATTTATTATAGGAACATACTTAATGGTTACATGCTCAAATTTTTTTTTACTATGAGAATATGAGAATAACCAAAATACTACAGATAAAACATTGAGACTACAAAGATAAGTGTTCCAGCTTACACAGTATAATAAATCAAATGTCATTAGCTCCTGTATCTCACTCTTACTCCCCCCAAATATTGCTTAAATTGCTTCTATTTTGCAAATTTACCCAATTTGCTTTATAGACATAGTAAAATAATATACAGTAGGGACCTCTGTAATAATTCCATGC
Source organism: Otolemur garnettii (assembly GCF_000181295.1). Taxonomy (NCBI): domain Eukaryota; kingdom Metazoa; phylum Chordata; class Mammalia; order Primates; family Galagidae; genus Otolemur; species Otolemur garnettii. Next base: position 7,379,190 of record NW_003852458.1, on the reverse strand, counting down.
AATTCATTGGTCCTTCCCAAAAAATTCTAAACAAGTTGCATAAAAATCAAGTGTCCTGGCTAAAATACATGTGCTATAGAGATATTTTAATATATTTATGAATTATCATCCTCTCAATACCCAAATTTAAGCCTGTATCTACAGTTTGAAAACCAGAGTTCCATATTATGAATGACAATATTACATTCACAGATTAAAAATAAGCTGATTCTCTGTCTAGGAAAAACTTCAGCTATAATAACTTCTTGAGCCCTGGACTTAAAATCAAAAGCCTTATACTTTGTAATAACTCTACTTATTATTATCTTAACTATAGACAAAGCATTCACCCTCTCTGCTTCAATTCCTTCACAAGCAAATTAAGGATATCTGCTCCGGCAACTGGAAGGTATTGTTGAGAAGATCAAATAATATTCATGTGCTCCAGATATGCTATAATAATTATTTATAAAAGAAAATATTCTTATTTTGTCACATTGCCCATGCACAGAACTCAGACATGAGGTTGTAGGAATATAAAGAATAGAAAGATATATAAAGAATAAAAATATAGAAATTATGATATTTAATTAACAAGAAATAGTTTTAGATAGACAGATGGTTTATGATATATTAAGTTCCAGTTATATAAAAACCTATGAACTATGTACTCTGCATTAGTAGATCAGCTAACATTTTTTATTGAAATCTAAGATGCAGTCAACATTTACAAGTAATCGGGTCATTTATTATATAATCATTCATCTAGAAAATCAATAAGAATTCAAAACATGTACACATTGGCTGTTCTTTTTGAAACAGATTGATTACCCTAGTTGTAATCATTATTTAACTAAGTTTGTGAAACAAGTCACAAAGATATTTCTCTGAAATATGAATCTTCATATTAATGCATACTAATTTCTCTGAATTTTGCACTTTTACAGATATTTTCAGCCTTGAATTCCAGAGAGTTTTTCAGACTTCAGTTGAGTTTTGCAGAGTCCACATATTATGTGACTCACCACCTATAGAAAAGAACAATATAAATCTGATTCTTTTGCCTGCTTATTTAGAGCACTGAAGGGCTTCTATCCCAGGATAATAAGAATTGATCTAATATTTACATAAAAGGAGGAAAAGAGCTTCAATTTTCAAACAGGTCTTTTTCTGTAAAGTGCCAGATTGTAAATATTTTGAGCTATGCAGCTCATACAGTCTTTGCTACAACTATGCAACTCTGGCATTGTAGTATTAAAGGACCTATAAACAATACATAAACACATGAACAAAGCTGTGTTCCAGTAAAACTTTTTATAAAAAAAGATGATAGGTCAGGACTGAAGGACATTCATTT
>NW_003852458.1:7372982-7377631 GCF_000181295.1 Otolemur garnettii | reverse complement strand
GTGTATGTGGCTGGCATCTTAGCCACTTGAGACACAGGTGCGGAGCCCATTTGTCAATCTTGATCTAAAGATTATTTAAGGACTGCAGAAAGCATTGAGTTAATGAGTTTAATAAGTTATTTTATTTCTTATTTAAATTAGCACCTGCTTATTCTAAAATTAACTCCTATTTTAACTAATATCTCCCATATTTACCTTTCATGGACTTATTAAATATTTTTAAAAGAATATCTTTAGCTTCTTCCTCATAGCGCTTAATCTTACTTGAACCTCCCAGAATATTTTGCAGTTAGCTACAAAAAGTATTAGTAGATTAAATGCTTGAGCAAGGCATTGTGAGTAGCATAAAAAATAATGATTTTTTTTCTTCTTAAGAGTTCAAATTCAGGAAAAAAAGGTACATATAAAAACAAGTATCTCATGAGAGATACCAAGCATGCATAATTTTTAAAAGATACTGAAGAAATGTTAAAGAATAATTATTCTGACACTTTTAAAACTCTAAGGAAGATTTTATTCAAGTATTGAATAGGTATAGATTTATAGATTAATCTATTGATTAATAGATTAAGGGGATCAGTGGAGGGAAATTACTAAGAGGATAAATTGAGAAGACATCACAGATAAGGGATTCTGGTTAAACTTAGCTAATAGGATTCTTGGTAAAGATAGAACAAGGACTTAGACATTAAAGGTAGAGAATGAAAAAGGATGATCAGACATCAAGCTTGGGGATGATCTTGATAAACTGACTGAGCAAGATTCTTGCTAAAGACGTGCTAGGCAAACCATATGGGCCAAGGTCAAGGCTGAGTTGAAAAGCTCAGAAAGACTGACTAAAGTTGGCCAAGGAGAGAGTCCTTGTCAGAACTAATGGGACAAAGAAAATAACTGAAAACCCAAAAAGGACACACTCACATAAGAAATAGTCTATTAGACCAGTGATTTTCAACCAGTGTGCCACAACACACTGGTGTGCTGCGAAAGGATCTTAGGTGTGTCCTGAAAATTTTTAAAGATCATTAATTAAATTATTTTTGAAAGAAGTTAAAAGCTGAGTAAGTATATATTTTTTATACTTTTTCTTTGATCAACATAATTCAAGTGTACCATGGAAGTTTAAATATAGGTTTAAATGTGCCGTCAGATAAAAAAGGTTCAAAAACACTGTACTGGACATTCTGTCAGGCTTCAATGTGAGCATTTTTCAACAAAACACTTTTCTCCAAAGATTTTAAAGTAATTTCTGAAAAAGAAACTTTTTAATATTACAGAAAAATAAAGTAATATACATAATTTCAGATATACATGTATGTATACATTTTAGCCTACTTTATTTTATCTCTATTTTACTTCTGTTACTATTTTGTTTTTATTACATTTGAAAGATTTCCTCTTTTTACCAAAGATGGCATCTGAATTGATTACCACTATAATTTTTTCTAAACATATTTTTTGCAACTATTCAGCTATATCAGATGGCTCACATTAGCTTAGCATATTTTCACATTGCATTCAATATAAACATGTACGAATTTTTTTTTCCGCCCTGGAGAGTGTGCCATGGCATCATAGCTCACAGCAACCTCAAACTCATTAGTTCAAGAGTTCCTCTTGCTACACCCTCCTGAGCTCAGAGCAACCTCAAACTCTTGGGTTCAAGAGATTCTCTTGCTTCACCCTCCTGAGTAGCTGGGACCACAGCCACACACCACAATGCCCAACTGATTTTTCTATTTTTAATAGAGACGGAGTCTCACTATTGCTGAGTCTGGTAAACTCCTGAGCTCCAATGATTCACCCACCTCGGCTTCCCAGGGTGCTAGGATTATAGGCACGAGCCATCGTACTTGGCCATCCAAATTTTTTAATACAGAAATTAATTTTAAAAATTCACTTTCTTTTTTCAATTTTGAGAACACTTTCTGGAATGTAAGCCTCTTAGTACACTGAGACTATTTAGCAACTTTAAAATAATGCTCAAGGGCATGTAGTTGTGTATTTATCAGTTTCACATTAGTATCGAGTACTTGGGTACTCACTTTTCCATTCTTGTGAACCAAGATGTAAACAACGGCCCACCCACATGAAAGAAAAACACAAGTATATTCTAGTGAGGGGAAGGAGGTGGAGGGCAGAGGGAGGGTGATTGGCAAATTTTCACCTAATACACACCATGTATAAGGGTATACAACACACCCCCTGGGTGAATTTTTTATTTCAGATTGATATAAGGGTACAAATGTTTAAGTTACATTATTTTCATTTCAAATCATAGTTGAGCCCTTCACCCAGGAGGTGTGCTGTATACCCTTACGGACAAATAGGCCTTGGAAGTTTCAAGGGCACATCTCTAGTTCCTCAGTGGTCTTATGGTTTAGTCATCATAAACTTCCTAAGTTTCTTCATATTTTTACAAATTTATTAGTGATTGTTCAATTTTAGTTTTTAAACAAGATTAGATAAATACTGAGAACTATATATAATTCTTATCAACAGTACCTACTTTTCACCTCTCAATGTCAATATTTAGAAAGAAATACATGTTTTCACATGATTACAAGGTGATTGTTGGCTGGAGCAGTCAAATGAAAATAATTCTCAGCTGAATTGGGGGGAATTTTATGGCACACTTAAGACAAAGTAGATCATAAAATGTTTTATGCTAATGCTTTCAGATAATGTTTTGAAGGAGTCTTGTAATCAAATAGCATACATGGAAGTTTTTAGAGCAGTGTGTATATTTTGAGTGTGAATAAAACAACAAAGATACATGCAGGCAGCACCGAGGCAGGGCTCCTTCTGTCTGGTGCACTTCTCTGTTCCCAGTGTGGCAGAGGGCCTAGCATGTGGCTAGCCAGAAGGTATTTGTTTAAAGAATATTGCCTTTGTTTTGAAACAAAAATTTCTAACAGCACAATGTTTAAAATATTCCAATTTTTAAAGCACCAGTCTAACCTTAAGAAAAACACATAGCCTTCAGTTGAGAGAGTTGTGTATGTGTTTTAATGTCGAGTGTGCAATCTAAAGTGCCTTATAATTTTTACCAGGTCATTTAATTCCTTTCTCTTCTGAATATCGTTGTGGAACTATGTTGTCGTGGTTTGAGTAAATGCTCCTCTTTTGCTTTGGAGTATTATTTCCATTTCAGGCATCGTTATTAATCTTTTATAATTTGAACTATTCATCTGCTTCCAAACCTTCAGCTTCTCACCATCAGACTAATGAAAACTGTGACTAGAAGAGCACCACATTTAAGAATAATGTCCTGGGATCTTCTCTTTAGCACAGACCAAAGCAACAAATAAAGAATTTAAAGTGAAAATTAAATGTCAGTTTTTAGCAAAGGGTATGGTTTCTCTAGTTTTATGCCACTCATCATTTAGGCTAGAATGACAGAAAAGCCTGACAGCCAGAGGAGTCCTTTGGTCAAAGAAGTAGAGGGGATTTGGGACACTGTTATGTATCTCACTTACATAACCAATCCTTGTTTTCAGCTCTAACTTCACCCCAGAGAATTTCTCTGCCTCTCTGCCATATGGTTGGTGGGCATTTGGGCTGTTTCCACATTTTGGCAATTGTAAATTGAGCTGCAATGAGCAATCTAGTGCAAATATCCTTATGACGAAACGATTTTTTTTCTTCTGGGTGTATTCCTGGTGATAGGATTGCAGGATCAAATTGGAGGTCTAATTTGAGTTCTTTGAGAATTCTCCATATTTCCTTCCAAAAAGGTTGTGTTAGTTTGCAGTCTCACCAGCAGTGTTCCCTTCTCTCCACATCCACACCAGCATCTGCAGTTTTGAGACTTTGTGATGTGGGCTATTCTCACTGGGGTTAGGTGATATTTCAGACATATACATATGAAACAGAATAGAAAACCAACAGATGAACCACTGTCTACTTGCCATCTGATTTTGATAAACCAAACAAAAGCATATAGTGGGGAAAAGAATCCCTATCCAACAAATGGTGCTGGGAGAACTGGATAACCACATGTAAAAGACTGAAACTTGACCCACACCTTTCACCCCTTATAAAAACTGACTCCAGATTGATAAAAGACTTAAATATAAGATATGAAATGATAAAAATCTTAGAAGAAAGTGTGGGGAAAACTCTTGATGGCGTTAGACTGAGGAAAGATTTTATGACAAAGACTTCAGCGGCCATCACAACAACAACAAAAATTAACAGATGGCAGGACACAAATATAAGAGGGTCCTTATCTAACAAAAGCAATCACTGTAACCTGGTTCTGTGTACCCTCAATGAATCCCCAACAATTAAAAAGAAAAATTAACAGATGGGACTTTATTAAGCTCAAAAGCTTCTGCACAGCTACAGTTGTAACAAGTAAAGCAAAAATAAACTTCAGAATGGGAAGATACTTGCAGGGTATCAACCTGCCAATGGGCTGATAACCAGAATCAACAAAAAACTCAAATGAATCAACAGAAAAAGAGTAAACAATCTCATCTACCTCCAAGCAAGAGATATGAACAGAACCCTCTCTGATGAAGACAGACGAATCGCTAACAAGCGTTTGAAAAGATGCTCATTGTCTCTGATAGTCAGAGAAATGCAAATCGATAGCTGATGCTTTTATTCACCTAGAGAGGGAGCTGAAAGCATATAAAGCAGTGGGT
>NW_003852458.1:7370488-7372063 GCF_000181295.1 Otolemur garnettii | reverse complement strand
TCATTGTCTGTCTATCTCAGTGGGTCCTCAGGTCAGATGTGTTCCTTCACTGATCATTGTCTGTCTATCTCAGTGGGTTCTCAGGTCAGATGTGTTCCTTCACTAATCATTGTCTGCACCTATTGATATGTGCACACCACGTAGGGAACAATTGTTTTTTAGCCTACTTTAGTCTCATGTTTTCCTGGTGCTACCCAGAAAAGTACTTTGTACATTAAAATTTTAAGAAAAATAGTGTAGAGATTTCCTTTTAAAAATTAGCACGCAATACATTTACCTGGAAAGCACTCTAGCTGAAAAAGCCCAGCTATCTCTTTTGTCTGTTTTTCTAAAGCAGTGAGAACTCAAAATAAATTGTCATATTTTTCAACTAAGAAAAACACACTGTTCTTTTTCACATAATTGGTACATGAACAGAATATGAAAAGTGGACATTCTTGACACTGGAATCATTCAGTTTTGATTTGGTACTGAGTACAAACTGAATGGAATTTTTAAATGGGTTCTATTTGTCATCTTTCACTAAAGAGTACTTGTCATACATTTACTCACTGGAAAGCTAATATTTGATAATAAGTATGACATCAGGCTCATGAACCTTAGTGGAAGTGATTTGTATTTTGTACAATATCTTCTAGTTTTAAGATTTCCTTAAGGTCCAAAATGTACTATATATATTTTTCAAATGTGAAATAGCACAAGAGTGTTATCATTAACTATCATGAAACTGTCATAGAAAAACACTTTTAACTTCTAAAATCTCAATGACTAGGGATATCAGTGGATATACACTAAAAAAGTCCATCCTGACAGAGTGCAGTTGTGTTTGAGACTACTTAGAAATTTTGTCTTCTCTTGAACTTGTTATTGTATAATGACAAATATATATTTTTGGCTCTCTCGTAGCTTTTGAGTCAGAGATGTATTAATTTTAAGAAATGTTGTCATCGGTAGTAAGACACAAGCAATAGACTGCGCAACTCTCCCACGTTACAAGCATCATCTTGGTTGTGACTTACTGCATAGAATAAAGAGTTCATCTTGTGTTTTGAAGGTCCAAAGCAGAGAGAAGGCAGAGTAGAAGAGAGAGCATAGGACTATGAATCAGAAGACTGGCTAATTCTAAGGTTTTATCAGCTTTTAAATTGAAAAAGATCTGCAGCTTCTCATCAAAGCCTATTGATAGCATAGTCAGTAGTAAAACATCATCAGCTACATTGGAGGTAGCAGCAAGCCCAGAGAAGGAGCAGGAATGAGGACCAAGTGAGGAACCCCATTTGATTCCCATGTTTGCAAAATTTATAGCAGTGATTATAGTAATGCACATCTTCTGCCACCATCAGGCACCATTCGTTTTACATCAGAACAATTGTCCTATGAACCGATACAGATATAGCTGGACGTTGATGATTCATAAGTTTAAAAAAATATTAGAGTTTAAAATGAGGGTAGGGTACAAATCAGAAAAGAATGTTAAGAGAAATTAATAAGTGGTAAGATGGGCCAAAATCAGATTTAAAAAATTGTTCTTAGAACTATGTTTAGGCTCGGCGCCTATAGCTCAACCGGCTAAGG
>NW_003852458.1:7364874-7370226 GCF_000181295.1 Otolemur garnettii | reverse complement strand
AACTATGTTTACAAGCTTTTTAAAATAGAAAAGTAAAGCTTCTGGAGCATTTTATTTTGGGATTTCCCCCCACTTGTCTGATTTTTTTAATTGATGAAATAAGTGAGATATGTTTGTTTTTATTTATAGATAAATTGTATGCAGATTGACAGTCAAAGCGGTAAGAGGTGGAACCACAGTTGAGTTCCATTCTGCTTATGGACTGTTTGTCTTCAGAACTTTTTCAGGTTATGTTGACTGCACCCTTCAACTGAGTGGAAGTGTTTAGTCATCTTCCTTCAAGCTAGTTGAGTGAACAAGGACTCACATTAGCAATATTCCAGGAAGAAATAAAAGAAAGTTTGGAAGGAGTTAAGTATTCCTTTACATAATCATGCCACTGAATTCAATTAAATGCTTCAAGAAACAATATCATCAACTATGTAGGGAAACTGAAGTAGGATATTAGTCAAATAAGTTTAAGTTAGCAATGAAAATAACTTTTTCTTTTCATAAATCTGTGATCTGGTTATGAAGCATGGGGTTTTGTTGGACACTTAGATGACTTCTACTTCTGATCACTGATCTAAGGGACGTACGAGCATTTGGTGAGCAAACCTCAAGAGGCCCACCTCTTGGCCCACCTCCTTGGTGCAGGACACAACTACAACAGGGTCCTTACTTAATAAACACAGACACTGTAACCTAAACATTTATACTCTCATATTAATCTGGAATAAAAACAAACAAACAAACAAAAAGCCCAACCCCATTAAAAAGTGGGCAAAATACATGCATAGATGTTTTTCAAAAGAAGATAGACAAATGGCCAATAAACACACAAAAAAGTGCTCAACATTACTAGCCTTCAGGGAAATGCAAATTAAAACTACAATGAGATATCACTTTACTCCTTTTGGAAAGGTTTTTATTAAAAAGTCCAAAAACAATAGACGTTGATATGGATGAAGAAAGAAACAAGGGCTTATAGACCATTGGTGAGACTGCAAATTAGTACAACCCCTATGGAAATCATCAGTGACCCAGACACTTTTTATGTTGCAACTCTGTCATCCTAAACATGTGGCTTTCTCCTCATGGTCCAATGTAGCTGCTGGAACTCCAGCCATTGAGTCTACATTTCAGCCAAGATGAGGAAGGGGAGAAGAAGAGCACTACACCCAGCTTCTTTCCAGAACACTTCCCTAAAGTCATAAATAACACTTTTATTTATGTTCCTCTGGCCAAACTTTAGTTGCAAATACATAACTAGTTGCAAAAGGCCAGAAAATAAATATTGAATCTCAGCAGCCAGATTAGAGAAAATACACATTTAGTCACAATAAAGAGCTTCTGCCATAATGTGTGAAAACCATCACTGGAATATTCTGTCCACAGTGCAGAATCTTCTAGTTGTCTCTGCTAGAAATCCCAAAAGAAAGATCTGGGCTTGGAGCTCTGCAACATGTTCTTTAGGATAAATCTGCACAAAACTCATTCTGCACCCAGCTGCTGTTCTCACCACTGGTTAGTGTGAATCCAGGCATGACTGTGAGAACAAATAGAATAACATAACAAACTATGTAACCAAAACATGTGTACCCTGTAATATTCAGAAATCTTTTTTAAAAGAATAACATAAGGATCACAACTATTTAAAATATTCTCCAAAAACTTTAAAATATGATTTTCCTTGAATCATTTTATTACCACAGTACCTGAATAGGAAACTGAGGCATAAACGCTTATAGACCCAAAACCTTAATAGACCCAAAATACTTATCTTTATTTCTGCCTCTACATTTCCTTTCCTTAATGTATAAACAGTTCCAGGGTTTCAGGGATTACTAAAACCAGGGGTCAGCAAACCACGGTCTGCCAACCACATTTAATCTGCTACTTATTTTTGTAAATAAAGTTTCATTAGAACACAGACCAACCATTCATTTACGTATTGTGTACAGTTGCTTTCACACTACAGCAGCAAAATTGAGTAGTTCTGACAGAGAACTACTGGCCATTTACAGAAAAAGCTCACTAATTCTTGACCTATGATCTTGAAGCTGGAAATAGTCTATAAATAACCTAGGGAAAGGATTCCCATTTTGGGCCCTTTATGAAATATAGTAAGTAATTCATTCTTTCTCTTATTGCATTTTGCCTGAAAAGACTGTATCTTTATTAATATATTTTATTAACTTAATAACTTAATGCCTGTAGTGACTTTCATTCAGAATAGCTGCTGAGCATAAGACAATTTGTAGGATCACATCTGACTGGTATTGTTGCCCAAAAAAGTAAAGGAAGTTTTATTCAGGCCATGTAGCCTAATGGACAGGAGCCATAATTGACTTAAGTTTTATTTAAATATACAATAAAGTTTTCAGACTCTTTTACATCCTAAAGGACCCAGAGGAGTTTGGAGACCCCAAGTTGTAAATAAAAATAGGTGATGAAACCAGCAGAGTTTCTTGGTAAATACCACCAAGTAAGGGGTGTCTAACCTTTTCTTTTTCTGCTGTACATTGGAAAATTGTCTTGGGCCACACAGTAAACGTGCAAACACTAATGGAAGCTGATGAACAACAACAGAAAAAGTTCCATGCATCATTTTTGCAAAATCTGACAGCACAGGTAAGCAAAACAGTCCTCAAATAATTGGCATGCAGCTCTTGGGCCACAGGTTGGGTATCCCATCAGAGAATCAAGACCCAGGCATTGTGGTTCACCTTTATTGCCTTCCCAACTACACAAATGAATGAGTAACCAGTAAATAATGAGTGAGCCTTCTACTATCTCACTATCTCAGCCATCCATCAAGGCCCTCCCTGAAAAACCAGGGTGGGCTTGAACCTAAGAAACCAACAAATCTCTTGGAATGTCATTTTTTAAAAAAGATAATATTTTAAAATATTGATCCATATTCAATCTTTTTTCAACACTTAACATTCTAGGACACAACAAATTTATAACACCCTTAATCATTACCAGAATGGAAACCAACTGTGGAGGCTTCAGTATTCTCCAAAGGAATTCCCGCAATTCTCTTAGTTTGCTTCTTCTCCTTCTCAACGTTAACCCATTTCCTAAGAAAGTCTTTATTTCACTGTGGTCGCCTTCCCCCAAGCATGCAAGTTTGCAGAGAATTTGCTCAACTTCTCAGGAGTGTTGCCAGAACTGTATATGCCAGATCTACTAGCAACTTTGGAAGCATGTCATCTTGAATGTAATCTTGAAACAGGATTAAGCCTTGTACAAGCTGTACTGGGGAAAGGCCACACAGACACTTTGGCACAGAAGTCTCAGAATCAAACTTTATTTCTTGCTTTAAATGTATTACAGAGTTGTTGTTTAATTGTTTTTTCTTTCTATTTTTGTTTCCAGGAATAACTTAAAAGTGTTATCATGGTAAAAGCAAGCTTTAATGAAATACCTTTTATCCTTCCTTCTGCTCAATTAAGCCTATGTTTAGCTTACTAGAGATATGAGTAAGAAATAAAAACTGGCCATGAAAGAGACTTTCCCCATTAGGTTACCTGAAAATCATAATACAAATCTGTTGACTGCCTAACTCAATCTCCCACAGAAGACTTCCAGTTACTGGCCACCATTAAGTGGCATCCAACAGTGTTAGAGCTTCAGCCACGTAGTAGGGAGATGGTTTTAAGGAGGAAGCAGATCTGGCTATTAGGAGCTCTAGAACAACAGATAAATGAGCTCCTTTTTCCTCATCCATAAAATGACAAAGATAAATTACAAATATACATTAGAGAAATTGCCATCTATAAAACTCCATGACTCAATGACCTTGATGGGACTATCAGCCATTCTAGGTCTCTCAGTTCCTGGTACAATCAGCCTTTGGTATCTGTTATTCCTTCATCTGCCAGTTTAACCAACTGAGGATTGAAACATATTTTTTAAAAAATTAAAAAGATGGGGTAGCACCTGTAGCTCAAAGGAGTAGGTCGCTGGCTCCATATGCCAGAAGTGGCAGGTTCAAACCTAGCCCTGGCCAAAAACTGCCAAAAAAAAAAAAAAAAAAAAATTAAAAACACAACAATAAGACATAAATTTAAAAACAATACCACATAGTAAGTGCTTACATAGCATTTACATTGTGTTAGGTATTATAAGTAATATGTAGATTATTTTAAGCATATCAGAGGATATGCATGGGTCTTGTGCAAATACTATGGCATTTTATATTAGACATTTGAGTATCCTAGGATCTTAGTCTCCACAGAGTTCTGGAGCCAGTTCCCTGCAGAGATCGCTAAATCATGTTTCCACCTTCTCAGATTTGATCAAAATAATCAAATGTATTGATAACTGCCACCACAGTTTATATATATGTCTTTTTTGGTAATACCATGGTATGAGTTTCTAATCCTCAAATTTATAAATGATTTATATACTTAGTACCTCAATTTGTTATGTGCATGTGTTAAATACTGAGCCAATTGTTTTTAATAACTGCCAGCGCCCTAGCACTGTTAAAAAGTCTAAGGAAAAATTCTCAAGGACGATGAGGTCTCTTCCCTGAAGACCTACATGGTCATCTATACATGAGTAGGTAGAAATTATTCTCTCCCTCTGTTAGATGAGATAACAAGCATGCAAGGTTGAAGGATTGCCATGGCCACACAAGTAGAACAAAGCAAACATTAAGCTAGAACTTAGAGCTTCTGGCTGTCTTGACACGCTATCATCACAAATTGAAATTAGGCTTGCCTGATACATTGTTTCATAGCTTGCCTCCACCTGCTACTTATGTAATGCTACTTTATGTAATAAAAATAAAATTTAACTCTAAAGCAAAACTTCCACATATTCCTATGGAAATGAAAATTACTTCAATACAATAAGTTTGAGACAGACAAAAATCAGCAATTTCCTGAAGCTATTTATGTCAAGGTCAAAATTAAATTTGTTAACTGTTAAATTTGTTAAGAACATCTTTCAGTTCTTTCCCCCCATTTCACGTCTGTGTGTCCTAAACCCTGCCTGGGAAAAATTATTTGGGCTAATTTATTCTAGCAATGAATTTGGAAATTCTATTTATTTAAAACTTTGTATTTGCATCTCCTATTTTTAATAGTTTTACAAATCATTTTGAGCAGTGTGTAGCTCAGAAAGCTTTAATTGCCTGAACCTTAAGAGCTTTATACAAACACAACATATTGGTGAGATACCATTTTCTAAAGGAAATTCTTCAGATACAAGTTTGTGGAGGAGAGGAAATATAATTGTTTACCTAAAGATTATCTCAACATTTAAAAGTACATAAGAACGACTCAGCACCTGTGGCTCAAGCGGCTAAGGCACCAGCCACATACATCTAAGCTGGCGGGTTCGAATCCAGCCTGGGCC
>NW_003852458.1:7343750-7364694 GCF_000181295.1 Otolemur garnettii | reverse complement strand
AAAAAAAAAAAAAATACATAAGAACATAAAAATATTGAAATAATCATCTGAGGGTTCTAGTCACATGCATCAAACTTTTAGATACTGAAAACCCCCACAGTTGTCTGAATTATCCTATTTATTTTTTTCATATAACTTTTGCCTAAAATTATAGGACTGCCTAAGGTTGAAATATTCAAAATTTTGATCAGGGAATATTTACTACCATAGTAAATTATGCTATAGAATCAGCGTGGGATTCTTACGGACTTAAACACGAGCAATTCAAAACCAAAACCTGCAAAGGAATTCACCAACACCATTAAGTGGCATCAAACGGGGTTCTTTAATTTGTGATGATTGCTTATAAAATTTAAAGCAAAATAATACTGCTGAACTATTTTACGTGGCATGTTTTATAATACCTTTCCCTGGATTTTAAAAAGCACACATGGTAATAATTGGTTGGAAAAAATCTAATAATGTTGCTTTATTTCTCTCCTCTTGGTTTGTTTAATACATTCTCAAAGGCAATAGACATGTCTTTATTGCTATGTTATGGCATAAAGCGTTAAGATTCTATTCAAAAGGAAACTATTCTTGGTATTAGAGAATTGAGCAAATCTGACTATAAGATATGCAAGGATCAGGAAATGTTATTAGAGCCAAGACATACGGGCAAGTTGAAGAGGCCTCAGCCTCTGTCATCATGGCTGGAACAACGTTGGTGCTATTGGTAGCTAGAAGCAGAGGAGGACAGGAGCCAGGAAAAAAAGTCAGGGGCACATGGAGAAGATTCGAGAGAAGGAGGCAGAGAAACCATATTGTGGCTCATTTCTAAGAAAAAAAGAGCCATTTTAAGATGAGGGAAATAAGGTTAACAGAAATCACATTGAAAAGATGAGATCAGAAATGGTGCCAGAGAAGAGTCCTTTTCAGAGGTCCTGGATGCCTTTGGAGAAAGACATTTCATTAGAGTCAGGGGAGAAAACAAAAGCCAGATTGCAAAACAAGGGAAGAAGTCTCATTCTGGAAGTAAAAGGGCCAAATAGGGAAGAAGGGACAGCTGGTAAACAGAATTCACTATTCCGTGCAGAGCTTTCTAGCTGATGTTCTTCTTCTTCTTATTTCCTTTTCTTTAAGGAAAGAACTTAGCATGTCCCAGATCAGAAGGAAGAAGTGATTTGAGGGATGTAGAACCAAATGTCTTGGTCTTAGCAGCACAGGTGTCTTCCAGGATGTTCCCTGCATCGCAGAAATGAATCCCACTTATTCCCAGATGTTAAAGTCACTTCCCATGCAGCTTTCTACCCTTCTAGCTCATTGTCTGTGCTTTACAAGTTATCTTTCATTCAATCCTTCATTAGGATTGTTTTAGTGTTCTGACTGCCCACAACTTCCTCTCTTGCTGTTTTCAATCCATTCTCTTGAAGACAGCCAGAGAAATCTTTCAAAAATATTTATTGAATCATACTGTTACCCCTGCTTACACCCACAATGATTTCCCATTAATCTGTAAAATAAAATGGGCTGCAGTCATCTGCCTGAGCTGGCCTCGCCTCTCTGATGCCTTTCATTCCACACTCCCCACTTCCTACCCCGCCATTCTGAAAGCCATGGTAACATTGTCCTCTTTGATGTGCTGCATGAAAATTTGCCATACAGGTGGCTTAACACTTCACGTGTATATTATCTGAGAGTTTCTGTGGAGCAGCACCCCAAGCATGCCTCAGATGAGCCCTCCGCTCCAGGACCTCAGCAAGCTGCAGTCAAGGTGTGGGCTGGGCGCCTTTCACCAACAGGATCAGCTGGGGAAGAATCAGGTTCTGATGCCAACCAGATCATTGGCAAAATTTATTTCCCTGCCTCCATACTATCTAAGTTCCCCATTCTCTCCCTGGCTTTTGAGTGAGATTTTCTCTCAACAAATGAAGGCCACTGCCAGTTCCTTGTGGCATGGTACGTTCCAAAAACCTTCTTGAAACGTGCCAATTTACTACCTAAGGTTAGGAGTGGAGAGAGAGAGACTCTGTCTTTGGAGAGACTCTGTCCATCTATTACGGGATTTTGCCTGTTAAAGTCAGGCCCATCTAGGACCATCTCACTGTGAGTAATTCAAAATTGACTGATGTGAATCATATTTGCAAAATTGTTTCATCTTTGCCACATTCTACCAGCTAGAAGCAAGTTGCAAGTCTCTCCCCTCCTCCACAGGAGGAGGAAACGCAGAACACAAAATAGACTGTGAGGATTATGGGGGCCCTTTCAGCGCTGTGCCTTCCACAAACCTCTGATAGGAAAACATCTTTTCCACATTTGTCCACATTGTTGCCTCTGTTACATTCTTCCCACACTCTTCATCTAGCTAATTCCTAAACATCTTTTAGAACTCACTTTAGAGATTCCTTCTTCACAGTCCCCTCTTCTATTATTCTATCCAAGGTACATGCCATCTAGTACTTTCTCCCATAGCATATTTTAATAGCTTCGTTGAAATATAATTCATATACAATACAGTTTGCCCATTTAAAGTGTACAATTACATGGATTTTAGAATATTCAGACTTGTGCAACCACTACCATAATCTAATTTTAGGACATTTCCATTAGCCCAAAAAGAAAGTCCAGACCCATTAGCAGTCACTGTCCATTCCTCTCTCCCACCAACTGTAGGCAACTACTAATCTACTTTCTGTCTCTACAGAGTCACCTACTATGGACCCTTCACACAAGCAGAACTACCCAACTTTATGGGAATTTTGTGTCTGGCTTCTTTTATTCAGCTTCGTGTTTTCAAGCTCCATCTATGTTGTAGCATGTGTCAGCAGAGTGATTCTTGGTATGCATGTGAGGATGGGTCCAGGGCTCCCTCCTCAACCCGTGTGTATACCAAATCCACTCACATTTACATCTTGTAGTCAGCCCTGAAGAACCCAAGTAACCCCTCTTATAATCAGGTTTCACTTCCAGTAAATTTAATATTTTTTGATCTCCATCTAGTTGAATAAAAATCCAGGTACAAGTGAACCTATACAGTTCAAACCTGAGTTGTTCAAAGGCAAGCTGCACTGCATTCTTATGTATTGCCAAATAGCATTCTATTATATAAACATACCACATTGTTCTTATCCTTTCATCATTTGAAAAACCTTTATGTTGTTTCTAATTTGATGTCTTATGAATAATGTTGCTGTGAACATTCATGCACAAGTTTTTGCATGGACATATGTTTTCAGTTTTCTTGGCTCTATGCCTAGAATTAGAATTACTGAGTCATCTTGTAATTTTAATGTTTACATTTTGATAAACTGCCAAGTTATTTTCCAAAATTCCTGTTCCATTTCACATTTCTACCAGCCACATATGAGTATTTCAGTAGCTCCACATCCCTGTCAACACTTGCAACTGTCTGTCTTTTTCATTATAGTAGCCTTAGTTGCTATGTATAATTTTCATTATAGCAACTTAGTGATTGTGAAGAGATGTCCATGGTAGTTTTGATTTAATCCCCCTAAGGACTATGATGTTATGTACTTTTTCCATGTATTTATTGGCTATTTTTATATCTTCTTAGGATAAAAGTACTCAAAATTTCCACGTTTTCTCAACAAAGTTCTTTGTCCTTATATATTGAATCATCAAAGATCTTTATATATTCTGGAGACAATTATCTTATGAGACTTATGATAAATTGGGCAGCACCTGTGGCTCAGTGAGTAGGGCGCTGGCCCCATATACCAAGGGTAGTGGGTTCGAACCAGGCCCTGGCCAAGTTGCGACAAAAAAATAGCCAGGCATTATATTGGGAGCCTGTAGTCCCAGCTACTCAGGAAGCTGAGGTAAGAGAATCGCCTAAGTCTAAGAGCTAGAGGTTGCTGTGAACTAGAGAGTGACACCATGACTGTGAGCTGGAGAGTGACACCATGGCACTCTACCAAGGGCGACAAATGAGACTCCATCTCTAAAAAAAAAAAAAAAAAAAATTAAAATTAAATTAAAATAAAAATATATTGGATATTACTGTAAGAGTCTATTCCTGGATTCTCTATTCCAGTCCACTCATCTACATGTCTATCCTTATGCAGTACCACACTGTCTTGATTACCGTAGCTTTAGAATACATTTTAAATTCTGAAATTATTAGTTTTTCTACTTTATTCTTCTTGTTCAAGATTGTTTTTGCCATTCTTGGTCCATATCCATTACCTACTTTAAGAATATATCCTCCTAGTTTACAGGGTTACATATTGAAATGTTTTTAATTTTTTCTCAAATGCCAGACTGTTCACCCCCCTTATTTGGAAACATGTTGCATGTCACCCCATATAGTCACTGAGGGTGAGGAACAGTGATCTCTAAGAGCAGCTGGAAATCAAGGACAGGATGAGAAACAGGGCCTGTTAGAAGAAAATGACAGATTGAGGTCACCAGAAAGTTTGACTAAGATGTTATGGGAACAAAGTGACTTTGCAGTGAAAACTTAGATCATAAATTTTAGAATAAATTCTGAATTTATTGTTTTTCCCTTGTGTTTTTCTTTTCTTCCTGTGGACTGAGTGTGTTGACTAAGTTTATTTTCTCTGACTCCTCCAAAATCAAATAAATTCATGCTGTTTCTCATGTTCTTATTGTGGATTCAGCCTTGGGCCCTTTGTAGCTAGCATTCATGAGACTTTTATGCAAATTAGAATTCAAGTATTTCATGCTTTAACTATGCTCAAAAAGTAGTTATAATTTGGATACTTAATGCTGACTGAACTACAATATATATTTGGATACTTAACACTGACTGAACTGTCATATATATATATGACATTTTCCCTGAGTACATGTCTGTGTGTTGATGCTTTCTATGTTCATATCAGATACTGTCAGATGACCAGAGCAAACCATCACTTTCTTTTTTTTTCTTTTTTTTGAGACAGAGCCTCAAGCTGTTCCCCTGTATAGAGTGCCATGGCATCACAGCTCACAGCAACCTCCAACTCCTGGGCTCAAGCAAGTCTCCTACCTCAGCCTCCCAAGTAGCTGGGACCACAGGTGCCCACCACAATGCCTGGCTATTTTTTGGTTGCAGCCATCATTGTTGTTTTGGTGGTCTGGGCTGGATTCGAACCCGCCAGCTCAGGTGTATGTGGCTGGTGCCTTAGCCGCATGAGCCACAGGCACCGAGCCCATCACTTTCATTCACAGATGGAACCTGAAGTTCCAAGAGATGAATCCTCTTGCTGAGATAATTGATCATGGCAAGGATAGAGCCAGTATCCAAGTGTAGGATGTCAGCCTCCTTGATACACTGTAAAGGACTAAACTGTATCCTCTACCAAGGTATATTAATGTCCTAACTCCTGATACCTGTAAATACGACCTTATTTGGAAATAGGGTCTTTGTGGATGCAATCAAGTTAATATGAAATCAGCATGGGAGGCCCTAATCAGATACAACTACTGTGCTTATAAAAGGATATTAGTGACCATGTGACAACAGAGGTGGAGACTGGAGATGCAGCTACAAGCCAGAGAATGTCAATTATTAGAAGCTAGGAAGAGACAAGGAAGTATCCTCTTCTCTAGCTTTCAGAAAAAGGAAGGGCAGCCTCGGCGCCTATAGCTCTGTGATTATGGCACTGGCCACATACATCAGGGCTGCCGGGTTTGAACCTGGCCCAGGCCTCCCAAACAACAATGACAACTACAACAAAAAAAACAACCAGGTGTTATGGCAGGTGCCTGTAGTCCCAGCTACTTGGGAGGCTGAGGCAAGAGAATCGCTTAAGTCCAAGAGTTTGAGTTTGCCATGAGCTATGATGCCACAGCACTCTACCAAGGGTGGCATAATGAGACTCTGTGTCAAAAAAAGAAAAAGAAAGAAAGAAAAGAAAAAGAAAGGGCCTGCCAACAACTTGACTGTGGCTGTCTGGCCACTGGAACTAGGAAGCAAGTTTCTGTTATTTGAAGCCATGCTGTTTGTAGTACTTCATTCGGTCAGCCTACGAAATTAATGCAGACACTATGCACTCCTTAACACAATACTTTGTGATGGGTGCTAAGCCTCTCAGAGCATGAAATGGTGTTCTCCACAGTCCAAGAACCAATCGTAAGAAGGATTCCCTGCCTTTCACACTGAATTCCACTGCAGTAGGACAAATTCCACATTGAACAGTGGCCCTGGGGTAAAGTATTCTCTTTCTGCTTGAATGCTGCCAGTGAGAAAAAACTTCCTAGTTTTGCACAACTAAGCCTATTCAAAGATTCTTTCTCTTAAATATATTTCCTTTTCTTTTACATCTATTCATTAGGACTAGTTTTGTCTTTTTAGGACACTCAAGTTCAGTCTTAATTCCTACTTCAAATGCCAGGCCTTTAAATATTTAAAATCACATACATGCCCCCCACATCCTCTTTTCTTCTGCAAATTCCAACTGTTTCTCATAGGTCATATTTCAAAAACCACTAGCCCTACCTCTTAGACAGATTTCAGTGACTTAGTGTCCTCCTGAGTGCAGCAGCAAGAATTGAATGCCAAACATGTGGCATCACCTCCTTAGAGCAAGTTAGATCAGAGCCAGGCTTCTCTGTTGTCATGGATACTCCTTCCAAAATAGAACAGTATTACTATCATAGCCCAAACTACCTTTCAACGAGTCTTGACAACTGGAACTGCTTGCATTTATTCTAATTAGCATTTTGATAGATTTAGGGTGAGGGCAACTTTTGGAGCTCATGAATTTTCCATATGAAACAAGAAGATAGATATTTCCTAAAACTATGGGGATGTTAATGGGAAACAATTCAATAAATATCCACTCCATAGACGAGCCCAAAGTAACACAGCAAGTTAGAAAGATGGACTAAATTGAATAACAACAAACTGAATGTAGATAAATAAGAAATCCAGTCCTAGAATTTAAAAACATGTACTATTAATATAAGACACAGGAACCAGACGCTGAGCTGAGTGTTCCCAGGCACAGAGGTCTGAAGATCCTTGGGGAGTGGAGGCACTTGCCCTGCCATGAGTTGTGGCACTGGCCATAGGAAGGCTAAATGCCTGGCCCTCTGCACCACACACTGTTTTCTGGCTGAGGTTCAGTGAATCAACCCAGCAGCTGACAGGAACTAGGGGGTGTGCACATGTCCTGGTCTTCTGGGCAGGACCTCAGGTGTCAGTGAGGATCTGCAGGACCTGAACGAAACTCCCAGTTCTGGAGGCGCCTCCTTCCAACTGTCCCACGTCTGGCTCATAATTGCCTCTTCACCCTCCAGGGACAAACCTAAAAAATAAATGCTAGTGGTAGTGATTTTACATGATTTAAATGCATCGATATTTGTGTTTGGAATTGGCATCCCACCATGTGAAGATGAAAGGTAAAATTTATGTAAATAATGGAACATTTGAGTTTTACCTTTAGAATGATGTTAAAACAAATAAAAAACATCCTAACAAAGGGAGCGTGAGATCATGGGAAGAAAAGCAAAACACTTTTATGTCCTCTAACCGCAGTGTTCTCTTGCTTTCTGAAAAATAGGCTCTCCACTTTGGTTTTACACTCGTCTCTGCAACTTATGTGGCCCTGCCTGGTTATAAGGAACAGTTTCTCAGTCTTTCCCAAAAATTCTCATCGTATTCAGATGCAATTCTGGCTCTTCTTACCCATCTGATGACTCTCATGTTCTTCAATGTTCTCATCTTCCTTCACTCACCCTCTCTCTCTCTTTTCCTTTCACTCGCTCTCTCTCCCCTACACACACAATAACACATATACATATAAACATTTTTAAATATTTACCACTAATGTGATTATCTGCTTACAATTTTTTTCTTGGATACTCCAATCAATTATAACTAGAAAATACTTCAAGATGCCTTTTATTTTCTCTCTTTCTGTATCTCCTTATATAAATATGCAGATAGATAGATGTAGATATATGGATAGATAGGCATATTAAAATTATATACACAAAGAGATATCTATAAATATATATACATACATATGTATATAAAGAGAGAGAGGGAAAACAAATAGGATCTTAAAGTATTTTCTACTTAAAATTGATTAGGATAGGTAGATAGATCTATATATAGAGATATATGTATATATGGTAGATAGATCTATATATGTAGAGATAGGTAGATAGATAGATGTATACACATTTTAAGAAAAGAAAAACTTGTATTAAATTATAATAATTCAAGTCATGTTTAACCTCTGCAATTGTAAGAGATACAATGTATAAGATAACAAACCTTATTGGTATGCATTGAGTATTATGATTTTAATATAGTTTTTTCCTTTCTTAAAATGTGTATATATTTTTGTCACCCTCTCTATGTGTGTATGTATAATTTTTAAAATTCTCAAGTAATTCTGATCTTTAACACATGAGATCCTGCTCTTCCAGAGTTCTCTGAGTCCTGACTAATAGACTTCCCTCTGTCTATCCTTTGTATATTGGCCTTTACAAAGCTGAAGTTTTGAAAGGGATCCCTAATAACAAAATGTTTTCCATTTTATTTTTCCTTATAGGAATTACTAATTGGAATTAAGTAAGACATCCCTTCAGTCTACCTTAGATCTCAGTTACCACCATAAAAATTAACCTTGCATAGGTGTAACTGGAAAGTAATTATCTCGGCTGCTCACAACATTATTTTTTCTCTCTCTCTTTCTTGGACTCCTCTGATGCAGCACCCAGGGAACCTTACAAAAACCATTGGTTCTTAGGCACAAAGTACCTAGAAGCATAGGGGAGTCTATACATCACAGGGTTACCCTTGACCAGTAGAAGATGGAGTCAGAGGTGAGAGTCCCATCCCCTTCTCTTCCTTGAGAGACACTTTATAAACAGGGAATCAGAGGTTCTCAGAGGAATTGAGATCCTGTAGCTTTAGTGGTGACCAGTTAGATAAATAACTCTTACTATGGCTTTCTCTCCTTCTATGTTATGTGAATCCAGTTCCCATGTCTGTTACCTAACAGCACTTCCTAAATAAATTACCTACACATCCCATCTCAGGCTTTGTTTTCCAGGGGAGAAGAAACCAAGACTAAGGCAGTTGTGACACTAGACATGAGCGTGTGGTGTTTCTAGGTACAGACTCTCAGAAAGTAATAAGTCACTTATGTATCAATATTATTTATCAAGAAATAGTTACTCACCTATGTTATTTCCCTGAGTTTCTGTCCATGTATTCATTTTGAATAGTTAACATGAACCACAGTAAGTTTATTATTTAACGCCTTTGCAGGATATGATCTATTTATACCATCATGAAATATGCAGGTGGACAATATAGTTGATGATTTTATGAGTTTGTCAAATGGATATCTAAGCCTGGATAACCAAAAACCATCACCTTGATGTTTCTGACCAATGATCACAGTAAGACTAAGAGAAAGAAAGAAAAAGAAAAATTATATGAAAAAACACAAATGTTTTGGGTGGTGCCTGTGGCTCAGTGAGTAGGGCACTGGCCCTGCATACCGAGGGTGGCAGGTTTGAACCTGGCCCCGGCCAAACTGCAAAAAAAAAAAAAAGCCAGCGTTGTGATGGGTGCCTGTAATCCCAGCTATTTGGGAAGCTGAGGCAAGAGAATCGACTAAGCCCAAAAGCTGGAGGTTGCTGTGAGCTGTGATGCCACAGCAGTCTACTAAAGGCAACAAAGTGAGACACTGTCTCCAAAAAAGAAAAAAAAATGTTTTAAAAATCATGAAATAAGAAATAAAAATAAAATAGACCAAAAGAAGATGGATGTACTCTAAGGAAGCAGGTTTCTTAGACACAAAAAAATTCGCAAGTTAAATCAAACATCCAGTTAAAATTAATAGATGTTAGCTCATAGTAATGAAACAGGATGAAGTTCAAATCCTTTTCTTTGGAAAATGTTAACTAAATGTAACAAAGATTGCATTGCCTTTTCAACTACTACAGCAAGTCCAGAGCAAATAAACATAATTTATTTTTTTCCTGGGTGTTTCTGGTCAAAACAGACAAATAGCATTTTGTAGCATAAGAACAGAACTACAAAACAGAAAGTATTTCAGATTTGTAAATGCATTCCAGAAATTAGGCAACTATTCTTGGGACACTTACCAGATTAAGTTCAAGTAATGGAAAGGAAATTTTCAGAAGGTGGTACAATGAAAATGTTTTCAACAATAAGTATTCTGTGAGTCCAAAAGAATATTTGATATGTTTTAGTTGTTTATTGCTGAATAACACATCATTACAAAACTTAGTGGCTTGAAACAAAAAACTTCGATGAATAGTTTATTTGTATCTTCAATTTTTATAGGAATCATTATGAAAATCTTATCTCTGCTTCACATAACATCAGCAGGGCAGGTCAACTGGGGATTGAAGGATTTCTTCCAAGATGATTCATTCACATAGCTGGCAAGTTGGTGCTCACTGTTGACTGGCCACTGATAACTAGACCCTAAGATTCTCTTCACATAGATCTCTCTAAAAGCTGGTTGGGCCTCCTAACAGTATGGTGGCTAAATTGAGTGAATACCACAGAAGAATAAGGCTAAAAATCACCTTTAATGAACCAGCCTCAAAAAAATCACAGAGCATCACTACCATTGATAACCAGCATCAAGTGGCGAGAACATGGTTCCCACTCTTTGATGGAATCAGTGTCAATGTTAAGTTGTAAGAAAAGCAGGAGAGAAAAAAAAGAAGATGAAGAAGAACAGGAGAGAAGATATCATTGTAATCATCACTACTAAAAAATGAGTAAAGAAAAGAGATTAAAGAAAGTTCTGTGTAGCTAGTTTCATGTGAAAATATTTTTGACAGCAATATGTGGCACATTATTCTTCTGAAAACTGTAGGCTTAAATATACCAATAAAAATAAGACAAATTATAGTCTCTAAATCCATGGGCTTTGCAAAAATCAGAAACTATATACTTGAGCAGTGGGTAAAGGGAATACACTATTTACTAATATAACCTTAACCAAATCTGAACATCTATGAACTCTCCCATCCTCATCTCTAACCTGGAATTAAGTAAACAGTTCAGAGAACAGAAAAAAACATTTATGTGAAGTACAAAGCCAGCCAATACATTCCAATTATGGCAATTACCTTCTTCCCTGAACATTGCGTTTCATTGGCTACTGCTGCTGACCCTTGAAATCCCCAATGTGATAAAGAGATTGTTTCTAGAATTATATGAGAACATTTTCACTGAGAAAATTCTATAGGAGAGGACGTGAAGTGATGTACTATAAATTCTTTGTTATTTCCATCTTTTCTACATAGATTTAACATGAGTATACTTTATTCATGGTTTAAGAGTTCAAAGGCAAGATGTTACCTACCCAAGAAAAACACAAATAAGAAAGCCTTGGGGAACAGTAAAATTAAAAACGAAAATAGCAAACACCCTGCTCTACTTCAAGCAAAAGCAGGAAATGGATTGTGTAAAGGAAATAACCAAAATATGAGCATGGAACACATTTCAAGCACTTATATCAAATTAGAATCCATTAAATTAAGGTGACCAAGATCAAAATATGTTTATTGAACATTATAAGCCATAAGAAAACATTCAAAATAGTTGGGTATATTTTCACCATTTAATTACAGTTACTTGAGTTAAGCATAAACAATGTTAAGAAATGCAGAAAGGTTAAGAAAAGACCAAAGGAAATGATTAAAGTTTCGGAAATCATAACTAAGAGGGAAAGTTTGACAAGTAAAATTAACATGATGTGGTTAAAAGACAGTCAAGTACTTAACAATCGCTTACAAATACATAAAGAATTTTTTAAAGAGTTCCTGCCCTTCCTTTGCTTTCCCCCAACACGTTAACAAGGGGCTGAAGTCAAAGACTAGGCCCTGAGTGCAATGGATTTTTAGGATCTGGAGATGCTAGAGTCTTTCTCGGAGGAGCCATTTCACTTCTTAGTTTTGACACTTTCTAGTTGCAAATCATGACCTTGACTGATAACAACTCCCAATACCCTTTATTCTAGAAATTAAAATCCTATGGGAAAAAAATTACTCTATAAAAAAAAAAAATACACATGACCCGATCGTGTATGTAACAAAATAGATGAAATATTCTCTTGGCAGCTCCTGCAAGAATTCTTTTGATGAAAAGACACACTTCTGTTTAAAAAACTGTTTATAATTTTGGCTATGGTGAAGAGAGAGGGCTGCAGGGGGCTTCAGAGATAAACACCGTGACAAGGGGAGGAAGGGATTTGTGTGTTGCTTCTGAAAGAAGGAAAGGTGGAGAGGGATCTGGGAGTGGAAGGTGCAACCACGTTGTCTTGTGTTTTTTAACACAATGCATCATCAGTGCATCTTTTAAAACTTAAAAATAAAAATGCTTGCTTGAGTTAGTATAAACAGGTTTCTTGTAAAAAATAGTTGAAGGACGCTGAGATTTGCATCTAAGCCACTGGGGAGACCAACCCGGTGATGTGTCAGGAACAGAGAGACAGGTGGTCTGCCCTGGATGCAGTCAGCAAGAGAGGGGGGTTTTCTCTAAGGGATTTAAACACCATAATGCAACTGATTCAGTGCCTGTCTACTTCAGCTGACAGTTCTACAAGTCAGTGATGAAATACACCTCCCTTAACAAAAAATCTTTTGTTGTTATTGGTCTAAATTCTAAATCTAAACAATTGCCCTGGTGTCTGTTGAAATTTAATAAAATATGAGTAAGCTATAAATTAGTGCATTTTATCACTTATCCTTTAATAAACATTCTGTTCTACAATTAAAATTGTTAAAAAATTGTTCTTTGATCAATGATGATCAAGTGTTTATAAACAAAACTGGCTATGCTGTTAAGTGAACATGAACACACAAAGAAGAATAATTTTTATTGTTCAGTCATTTCCTATTTTTAGAAGTTAGGAACAACTTCTGCAATTTGTTTTAAAAACTGCACTCATGTAATGAAAAAGTATCCCATTATCCACCTTCTCTGTGCTGTTATATTTATTTTTATCTTTATGATATTTTACTGACATAATTTACCTATATCTGAAGGGCAGTAACCAAGAATTCTCATGACCTTCTTTTCTTTTCTTGGCTGCCAGTATTATTTGTTTATGATTTTCTTTAGTTAGTATTGGAAATATTTTGTTATCTAGAAGGATGGTTTTGCTAAAAAATATTATCCATTTGAAAGAATACAGTGGACAGATCCAGACAACTTCAGAATCGGTAAACGTCTTGTTGAGAGGCAGGTTATACCCCGGCGCCAGGAGGATTCAATTGCTACAAACTCAAAAAAGAAGTGGAGGTGTGTGTCTGAGGGTAGAAATGAGGTATTTTTTATACATAGATAACACAGTGACCAAAATTTTATATCTAGAAAAGGAAATATTTTCCTAATGGTTTGCTTCCAGAAACTATTCTCAAATGCATCCTTCTCTTCACATAGGGTATTGATGGTCAGGATGTCCTTTTTCTGCCTCAAAATTCAGACTCATGAGGCTATTGCTCCAATGCTGCAGGCGGGGGAAATAATGGAGACAGAAAATTCAAAACACAACCCAAGATACATATCAGAACCTCTGAATTGTGGCATGTCATGTCTATTTTTGCATTTGAAGTAGCAAAGTGACCCAGGGCACTGCCAAATGTGATTACAATATGTTCTCTTCCGAAGCCTATATTTTTCACTCCCATTTAGTCAGTCCTGACTTGAATAGATTATATTCCAGAAGTCCTCTGTTGAGCCTATTTGGATTTGTACGGCACTTTCCCAGAGAAATGGGATGGGTGTGTTCCCAGGCCTGCCCACAAACTCTATTTACTCATAGAATGGGGGAGACTTAAAAAAATCACTAGTCCAACCATTTTAAAACCATAATATAATGTTGCTGAAACTGGAATAATAGTCGTCCCCAGAGAGTCCTTGGAGACCTTCTTGAATACACTGAGGTTCCTCTGTGTCCTGGAAGGGCCAGTTTATTTGAGGTTGTAGAAGACAAAGTTCAGGGACCTGTACCAGGAAGTAGGCTGACCCTGGGAAAATCTTTGTGGCAACAAGAGCATCCTGTAGGTTTGGAGAACGGGGAGGGCAGGGACACCAGCAGTAAAGCCACCATGAAAACAAGCCAAGGGTAGAAGGACCTCATAAGAAGCGGGGTCTCTCAGTCTAGGCTTCCTCTGTATAAACTATAATTTATTCATTTTAGCAATAGTTTTCCTTGAATGAGGACTTTACCCAGTGGGTCTCTTGAACAAGTGATGAGAGGAATTGTCACCTCGACTGGTACCAAGATGCTATGCCCAGCCCAGGGAATGTGGAACGGTAGGGATGTCATGGCGGACAGCCTGGATAGTCTCACGTCATTTCCCAAATGTCAGGACTCAGGATTATTCATCACTCTCTATAGACTCCTTATAACAGGAGAGAGAAGGCAGGTGTCACTCTTTAACTGCAGAATTGGGGGCAAGGGGCTACTGCACTCTAATTGGGCAAACTAATGTTTTTAGCCTCTTCCTAGCAAAAAAGGTACAGAATAAAATTGTTCAACCTTCTTTGTTAAAACTATGCCCCTTTAAATTAATCATCTAAAGAACATCTCCTCTCCCTCACCCCCATTAAAGTCACTTACTTTCTGATAGGATGGTATTGACCTTCATGACAAATTATTGACCTGAGACCAGCTATGATTCTGACTATGATATTAACTATGATTTTTGTTAACGTTGTTATTGTCATCAGTTTGATTTTAAATCTGGCGCAATTGTTTAGATCCCTTGGCTTCCTCGCTGACTTGCCACAGCATGTAAATTTGAGTCATGTTTACGTAAAGCAATATCTCGTGATGTGTACAAGTACTGTTTGTTTTTCTAAATTCACTTCTCTTCAAATGTGATTCTGACAGTGTTCAAATTGGAACTAGTCTCCAATTTGTTTCAATAATTCTGAAATCTAATTCTTCTCTCTAAAGGGCAAGCTCCCTCCTCTTCCTTTCCCTGTTCACCACTCTCTCTGACATTACTGTGAAATCAGGCCATGTCATGACCAACCCCCAACACAGAAACATTAAAATCAGTGCCTGGAATGTTTTGCTATCCAGCAAAGTCATGAAGGGCAAAGGTCTTTTTTCTTCTTTACCTTTCTTTTCTTTCAATTCCCCATCCACAAAAACACAAGTAAACTTTCACTCCATAGGTCATCATTTAATATATTGAGCTATGTAATTAATTTTTTAATTTAGAACCTTTCACCAGGTTAACTCTCATTAACCACCCGTTGTTAATGTAATCATCCCCTTATTATTGTGATCTATTGCTCTCCACCATCACTACACTGTAGAGATATTTTTCCTTCCAGTTGAATATCACAGAAGAAAACACACAAAAGCCTGGACTTTTAATTTTCTGAGACTGTTTCCTGATGCTGAGCTGTGAACATCATCCAAATAGTACATTTTGTACTGTCTGCTGGAACACAGAGAGTCTGAAATTTAAGTGACTAAATGATTTCACTAAATATAACACTGTCTTAAATAATTGGTGTTATCTTTTCTAGCATGACCTGAAAAAAAAAAAAGTCTGTAAAAGATCTGACAAGGTATATCTTGTGGCAATCATGGTTTTCTTTTCTTTTTTATTTTGTTAAATAAAGTGACAATAAAATCACATGGAAAGACTTTAACAGAATTCACAGCAGATAGGACATTTTATTTTCTCTTTTGACTTTTGATTGCCAAAGTTGTTTATGACTTTTTTTATTTTTCACTATCAGATACACATTTTTAATAATAAAAAGGGAGTACAACTAACTGGCTCCATTTAAAGCACATTGGAACGTTACTCAACAGTTAAGGATGAAAATCAACAACATATTTCCAATATTCAAGTTTATACATTTTAAAATTTATGAGTTTAGTTCCTTTGAGGAAATTTTGTTTTGACTCATCTATTCCTAAGAGAGCAGCTTGCTGTGTTTTTCTATCCAAAACACTGACTTCCCTTAATAGGAAGACCACTTTCTAGCATTTTTAGTATTCCTTTTTATTAAAATGCCGTTGTAGCTAACCCTGGTTTATCAGTTTGCTTATCCTCTGCCTGGCCGTGCTTCTTTGCCCTAAGGACTTGGGCTTGATCATTTGACATGCCTTGGAATGGGAGCTAATGTGGCATTTGCCTTCTTCAAAGATAAAGTCAGACACTACTCAAAGTGCTGAGGAAAGCTTGTATTCAGTAACTCACTATTACAATAGGGAAAAGGGGCCAACATGAACCCAACTCAACTTGGATTTGTGCAGAGGTAGCCGGGAATTTTAAAGGGAGAATGAGGAAGTAGGGAGGGGCAGGCACAGGGCTTGAGCAGAGGGAGGGAAGTGGAAATTTACAAAAAGCAGGAACAGGGGTTGGCTAAGGTGACTAGGCCATCTGGTTTGTTAATTGGCACTTATCTGGAGGAGAAATAAATTTCTGTATCTTTAAGACAGGCAGAGGCAGTGATGCAAGTTGAATCAAGCTAGTTAAGTTAAAGTCTGGCTCTCTTGATCACCCGTGGGGACTGGGAGGTAGAATGAGAGTTATCTTTCTGAATGTTTGCCTTCCCAAGAGATGGTACTTGAGAAGACAGTTCAGGGTGGTAGAAGACTTACATCTCAAGGAGGCAGAGAGAGAATTTATAATTACAAGCGTTCTGAAGAGGGGACTATCATCCAAGAGACCACCAGAGGACTAAGTAGTGGAAAGGAGAGTTTTATTGGCAATTTTGATGTGCAAACCAGGAAGATACTTTCCAGTGTTTGCTGAACATGCTCCCTCTTTTCTTCTTCTTTTTTTCTTTTTTTTTTTTCCTATGAGGCAGAGTCTCACTATGTCATCCTCAGTAGAGTGCTGCGGCATAACAGCTCACAGCAACCTCTAACTCTTGGGCTTAAGCGATTCTCTTGCCTCAGCCTCCTAAGTAGCTGGGACTACAGGTGCCTGCCACAACACCTGTGCCATTGTTGTTTGGCAGGCCTGGCCAGGTTCGAATCACTAGCCCCGGTGTATGTGGCTGGAGCACTACCCACTGAGTACAGGTGTCAAGCTCCCTCTTAAGAGAGGGGAAAGACCAGTTGGGTTTTCTCGCTCATGGGGATGGTATCGTGAATGTTCAGCAGGTTGGAGAAAAAGCTCCACATATTTATGAGGGGAGCTGAGTTCGAGTGCAATGAATAATCACGTATTTAACATACATTCCATGTTCACTTTGGGGCAGTTTTAGCATTTTATTGATGTAGAATTCGGCTCTTTGTAAGGTCCATCCTGTCTCCAAAGAGAGTTGAAGTGGTCTTGGTTATAATTCAGCCTGCTAGCTCCCACTGTTAGGCAGTTACACAAGTACAGGAGGAATTTAGAAATTTGTCATGCTGGCTAGGCCTTGCTCCCTAGACCCAACCTGTATGTAACCTTTGTCTCCTTAAACTTAATTGATAAAGGGGCATCTATGTTGGTGTTTGAGCTCATAGGACCTATCTGCCCTTCGGCAATTTGGGGCTGGGGCAAACAGTACCTTCTCCAGGAAGGGTTGAGCTTTCTCTTGCATGCAATTTAAGGAGAGCTAGGGGTACATCCTAGGGGTGCAGCCTTGAACTGCTGGAAATTATGCTAGTGTTTGTTCAAGTCTTGGAGGGATGTTAGGGGGAGCTGGACAAAATTATCTGTGCTGAGAGTCTCCATTTTTATAAACCAGACTGAGACCTAAATGAGAAGAGCACACAGGAGCGCTTCACCAGAGTCAGATCAAGGAGGGACTGGGCCACATTGACCAGAAGATTCAAATGCCAAATTAGCTGTTGCTCTTTTGCCCTAGCTTTTCATCATATTAACTGTGTACCCCCAATAGTAGCTCCTTCTTCAGCCAGGCTGCCAGGATGAAAGATGTATGGAGCTAAATCTAGCCTAGCAGAACTCACTAAAAACCCAGCAGTGCTAGGAAATATCCTAGCTAGGAAATATCCAGAGCTAGGAAATATCCAACAGACTCAAAAGGACCTAATGGGAAGCTGGCAGAGTCCAGCAGACTCCAGGAGACCTGCAGACCACACGGCAAGAAAGAAACATTGTTTCCCTTAGCCACACTGTCCTGTCCGGGTTGTACAGGGCTGTGGCAAAAACTGACTGATCGATCACAGTATCGCTGTCATGGAAAGTACACATTCACCTCATCCTGCTCTCTCCTTCACTCAGAGATGAACTACATCCACCCATGCCCAAATGAATTTATTAAAACAAAGAAAATACAGCTGTGACCTGTGATTCTATCCTCTTAACTACCCCCAAGTAATGTGTAAGCTCCAAAACAACGACAGCAAAAAAACCCCCAAAAACTCAGGGTCAGGGGACATCTGTCTTAAATAAAGACAATTCTTACAAAAAAGAATAAAAGCTTTTAATTACCTGAACCTAGAAAGCTATCATCAGCAACAGGTGCTACCCAGAATATATTCAAACTCGTTGGCCAGGTGTGGTGGCTCACGCCTATAATCCCAGCACTCTGGGAAGCTGAAGTGGGTAGATCCCTTGAGCTCAGGAGTTCAAGACCAGCCTGAGCAAGAGCAAGACAACCCCCTCCCCCCATCTCTAAAAATAGACAAGCATTGTGGCCAGTGCCTATAGTCCTAGCTACTTGGGAGGCTGAGGCAGGAGAATTGCTTAAACCCAAGAGTTGGAGGTTGCTGTGAGCTGTGACACCACAGCATTCTGGTACAGGACTAATAACCATGCTTTGAGTTCAAAGGTCTCTCTACTTCTCCTATTGAAACATTCATCATCTCTTTCCACTAGTCCAATGCCATCCCCAAAACTCTCAGAAGCACAGAGTGAGACTGTCTCAAAAAACAAAAACAAAAACAAACTCCTTGTCATAACTTATAAACCCATCATAAGTTAAATCAAATCAGTATTTCCTCTCTCTGCTGTAGCAGCATAGAACTGTGCACTTACCCTGGAAGCGTTTTCCTGCCTATGAGCTTTGTGCATGTTGTTCCATTACATTGCTCTAGACTGTAGAAAGAACTCCTGTTCCTCTGTCAGGTCCTAGACAAATGTACCCTTCTCCATGAGAGTTTTCTCAATTAGTTGTCCTCCAATGTTCTGCTCATGCCCATAGTTTCATCAAATCCTACCTCTACCTCAAGATCTACCAAATTGCAATGTGTGCGTGGTTGGCTTATTCAACAGCTAGTTTTAAGGTTCTTTAACTTCCAGAGCTCCAACAGTGCTCACTTTTATTCCACCCACATTGAGGGCAGCAACAGTACTTGCTTCCCATATGAAATCTTAAATTCCAATATCCTCTGTCTGAATTCAACATCCTCTTCTAACTCGCAATCCCAATGCGCAACTCTTAGTTCTCATCAAATATTGACTTGTTGTTTGTGATCATTCTACCTACACCATTACAGCTGTTCTCACATCCCTACCAGTCTCAACTTTGTGGTGCAAATCTATAGGAAACCACTTGCCTAAACTGTCAAATGTTTTTATTCACACACATTCATCCTATCAAATTTCAGCAAATAATTCTGTAATTTGCTTAATTTTATCATAACCTAGTGTTCTAAAGATTTTAGGAGAAAAAATACAAAACCAATGCTTTAAGCAATAAAAATACTTATTATCCCATATAATAAGAAATCCAAAGGAATGGTGCTTGCAGGGTTGGTTCCTCAGACTATTATTTTGGCTTGGTCTTTGGATTCATGTCTTCAAGACTGAAAAGTGACTGCTACTATTCCGTACAGGTGGACACAATAACATTGAGGCAAAGAAGATAGGGGTTCACTCCTTACTCATACTTATGAATGATGTGAAAACCTCACCCAAAGTCCTAATACTGCATTTCCCCTAAGATCAAAATTGGCCAAGTTTGGATCATAAACCTTTGGTATGAATGCAAGGGAGGCTGAGGAAGCAAGGAACTGACATTTTGGTAGGACTTGGGTTTTGTCATCGATATCATTAATATTGATGCTTATAAGTGTACCATCTCAACTAGCTGTCAGACAGTTAAGTCTGCTTGGCCCAGTGCTTCTCAAACTTCAGTGTGCTTACAAATCACCTGGGGATATTTTAAAATGCAGATTAAATTCAGAAGGTCTGGGAAAGGCCTGAGATTTGCTTTTCTATCAAGCCATCCCAAGAGGATACCAAAGGTACAGGACTACTGATAACCATGCTTTGAGTTCAAAGGTCTCTCTACTTCTCCTATTGAAATATTCATCATCTCTTTCCACTAGTCCAATGCCATCCCCATAACTCTCAGAAATGACCTCATTTCCTATTTCACAAACACCCCCAATGGTGGGACCACACCTATGGAGCATATTGCAACGGTACAAGTCAATTCTATCAAGTATAGAACATAAATGTCTTAACACAATGATCAAGTAAATGAGGTAAAAGCTATATTAATTAGTTTGATGTAAGCACTCCAAGTTATACAAAAAATCAACACATTATCCCCCACATATATATAAATGTATTCATGATCTATGTGTATATGACCTAATAAAAAAAATAAAAAATAACATAAAATAAATTTAAAAAATAAAGTGGGAGACCCCCAACTGAAGAGAAACCACTGTATGGGTATCAAGAGAATTGACTTTCACATTGAGCAACTCTAGATATACCACTTACTATCCTGTGATTTTTGCAATGTCTGTAACTTTTCTGAGTCCCAATATTTTAACATATAAAATGAAAATAATAATGCCAAACTCTTGGTGCTTGTCAAGGTTACATGAGATCATGTTGATATATCCTAGTTAATTTTCTTGATTATGAACAAGATAATTACACATTATATAAGGTATTACTTGAGATTTTTTGACTGTAAAGAAAATCTGAACTAATGGTGTCTTAAACAAATTAATAACCCCTTATTCTCTAACATTTGAAGTTCTGGAGATACTCTGTCGAGATTGGCAAGGCAGTCCACTGTGCCAGGAACTCAGGCTGGGAGTCT
>NW_003852458.1:7334056-7343598 GCF_000181295.1 Otolemur garnettii | reverse complement strand
CCAATTAAACTCAAAAGTCCAATAATTTTCCTTTTATTTACTCTGATAAATGTATCTTAATAAAGGGCCCAAAGAGAATTTACAGAAAGTAAGGTATTGACCTGTCTGGCCTCAGAGTTACCTAGCTAATTGAAGGGATGCTAAGTTTGGATATTGATTTCATACACGTATCATGATAGTGCAAGTTAAGCCTCTGGTGATCAGTCTAGAGTTCTTTCAGTAATATAAAGCAACACTGGTGAGTTAAGCATATATTTAAGTCCTGTGTTCAGACCTTTCTGATGATCATTACGTACTTCCTGCCCACTTTGATAAACATAGCCCATCTCTCATCACAGGATATAGAGCTGAATTTGTGTTTGCCAACTTAGGATCCATTCTTTCCCTCTGAAATATGGGGACTGATTTCCATGGCACTCTTTCTACCAGCACCCATAGGAAACAGAAGACAGCCAATAAAATGATTTGCAAAGCTGCAAATGTTTCACTAACTTATATCACTTACATATACATGCAACCATGTCAATAAAGGAGAGGTGTCTATCAGGCAAATGTATCAGTTCATGACGAATTGTAAAATACAATAATCCTTCAAAATAGACAGTTTGAGAAGCATTGCTAATGCATCTATGTGTCTTATAAGGCTCCACAGACCTCAGGCTATAAAACTTTGGGAAGAGAAATCAGACACTGATGAATGTGATTTAGAATGTTGATGTTTCTTTACTGGAGATACAGTGTTCTCTCACTATTTGTATATTTAACATTCTATATTTCGGCTATTCATAAGCAGCCCAGAAGGCCCATGGCATACAGTACTTTGCCATTTGGCTGAGGCAACCATTTGAATTTTGCTTTAAGGCTGCTGTGTCCAAGTAAGTCACCAGCGAATACATAAACCTTATCTGACCTCCCAGCATCTATCACAGAGTGACGCTGTTACATTTGACTCCTTGTCACCAACACAGTTTACAGAGAAAATTTTATATTATCATTATATTATAGTGTATCTGTATTTCTCAGGAAGTTCTTACAAATGCCTATAAAATTCAATATTAATTGAACAATCATTACAGTCAACAATGAGTAAACAATCAGTATAATTGAAGGAGAAGGGCATTTAAGTAACGTCAGATATATGGCATGCCAAGGAGAACAAAAACAGACAGACTCTGGAGAAATGAGAAGACAGGCCATAGACTGAGAGGAAATATTTGCAAAAGACATAGCTAATCCAGGACTCTGAAATCTCAACAATAAGAATATGAAGCAGCCAATGAAAAATGGGCAAAAGATAGAAACAGACCCCTTGCCCAAAATGCTACATATATGGCAAGCACGCATATGAAAAGATGCTCCATGTCACATGTCACTGGGGAATTGCAAGTTGCAACATGAGCAGTCACAGGACACTCGTGAGAATGGTGAAAATCCAGAACACTGGCCACAGAAATGCCGGTGAGGATGTGGAATGGCAGCCCCTCTCATTCCTTGTGGGTGGGGATGCAAAATGGTGTAGGCCCTGAGGAAAACAGTTTGGCAGTTTCTTACAAAACTGAGCATGCCTTGGTCGTATGAACCAGCAATTACACTCTCTGATATTTACCCAAATGAGTTGAAAACCAATGCCCTTACAAAAACCTGCACACAGGTATTTATACTATGCATTTTATAAAGCTCATGATTTTGTTCATGATTACTAAAACATGGAAACAACCCCTTTAGCGAGTGTTGTGGTTTGAATGTGTCCCCAAAGTCTGTGTGCTGTGAACGTAACTCCCGTGCAATAGTGTTAAAAGGTGAGACCTAATGAGAAGTATCCAAGGTCATTGTCAGACACCTCTTTCTCTGTCCAGCCATAAAAAGACGTGGTGGAACTTTAAATGTATATTTGAGCCAAAGAAGCCAATCAGAAAGGCTGTACGATTCCAACTATATGACATTCTGGAAAAGGCAAAACTGTGGAGTTGATAAAAAAAAAAAATCAGTGGTTGTTAGAAGTTAGGGGGAGGGAGGGATTAATTAACAGAGCACAGAGGATTTTTAGGGCGGTGAAACTGTTCTGTTTGGTGCCATAATAGTGGATACATGCTATTATACATTTATCAAAACCCATAGAATGTACACATATAATACCAAAAGGAAACTGTCATGTCAACTATGGACTGTGTGGTTCCATAGTTCCATGCAGGCTCCTAGACTGTAACAAATGTACTGCTCTGGTTCAGGATGTTGATAGTGGGGGAGGCTGTGTGTGGGACCGAGGGTGTATGAGAACACTCTGTACTTTCTGCTCAATTGTCCCGTGAACCTAAAATTGCTCTAAAAATAAAACCTCCTTAAAAATAATAAGACATACACACAGAATTTATTCATAATTAATTTACAAACACAATAAGAAATGATTTCATAACTTATAGTACTAAGTAATTACAGTGAAACCTGAAAATGACAATTTGCTTATTTAGGCTGTGGCCATAGGAATAGAGGCATTGTTCTTTTAAAAGGACGCTTTATATAACCAGTTAATTGATAACACACTCTCCAGAAATAAGTCTGGTAAATTCAACACGGAGAATTTACCCTGTAATGTGTTCCCTTGGCAAAGTCATATGTTTATTTACCAAAGGTTAACGACTATATTACAATGCCAGAAGTTTTGTTTCAATTAAAATGGTTAAATGGTTAGTAATTTAAATGGTTAGTAATTTCATAACTTTTCCAAAAGACGAACAGCAGGGGGAAATGATATTTAAGGGCAAGGGTTGCCTTTACTGGAAAGAAGGTAATTCTCAAAGATAATTCTAAAATTTTAATGCCATATCTTTGTTAGAATTAGCATGAAGATTTTATTTTATTTTATTTTATTTTGTTTTATTTTATTTTTTGAGACATTATCTCACCATCTCACCCTTGGTAGAGTGCTGTGGCATCACAGCTCACAGCAACCTCAAATTCTTGGACTTAAGTGATTCTTTTGTCTCAGCCTTCCAAGTACTTAGGACTACAGGTGCCCGCCACGTGCCTGGCTATTTTTGTTGTTGATGTTGCAGTTGTCATTGTTGTAGCTGACCCGGGCCAGGTTTGAACCTGCCAGCCTTGGTGTATGTGGCTGGCGCTGTAACCACTATGCTACGGGTGCTGAGCCAGCATGAAGATGTTAATGTAAATATCTCCTATCTTTCCTGCCTTCTTTCCTGACCCTGAGTGTCATTTGCCTTAACACTATATTGTTTAATATCCAACAGAGCTGACTGGGTATTATGTGGTCTTTCTTTACTTTTCTTTCTTTTTCTTTTTTTTTTCCTGTTGATTCTTATATTGCACATATAAGTTCAAACAGCTTTATCCTCATATAAAACAATTTTATGATATAAATATTCTGGCAGATAAATTAGTGTACAGGAATTTGGTAGCCATTATCCTGCAACAACCAAGTTATACTCTTCTGGTTTTTAACCTCTTTCATCTAAATTTGAAAAAAGTTTTCTAAACAAATCATCTACAATTAGATTCAATAAATCAAATCATTACAATATTTTGTCATTAGTAACTTTAGGAGAGCTCAGTCTATGGAGAAAACATAAGAAACTTAATATGGGATAAAAGTACCATCTCAATTCAATGTCAGAGGTCTTAATTTTAAAATAATTTATATATATACTTTTTAATAATTTGGGAGTTTATTTGGAAAAAATAAGTCAGATTCTTACCTCATGCTTTTTTTTTTTAAGGATGAAATAAATGTTTTCATGTATGGCAAGCTAACATTTCCAAAGATACCAGGGTCCTGATCTTTGGAACCTGTGAATGTTACCTTAATGCAAAAGAAATTTTGCAAATGTGAGTAAGTTAAGAAGCTTAAGCTGGGAGATTAACCTGGAATATCTGTCGACACTCTATGTGTAATCACCAGTGTCCTCGTAAGAGGAAAGCAGAGGGTGATTTGACTATACAAGGCATAGAGACGTGGCAGTGGAAGAAAGAGATTGGAGTGGTGTGAAAAAGGGATCATAAGCCAAGGAAGCTGGAGTCTCTAGAAGCCAGAAAAGGCACAGAAACAGCTTCTCCCAGAAGGAGCCAACCTGTCAACACCTTCAGCCCAGTGAAACTCATTTTGTACCTTTGGCCTCCAGAACTGGAAGAGATCAATTTGTGTTGCTTTAAGCCATCCAGTTGGGTGGTAATCCTTTCAGTAGTCATAGAAAACTAAAACCATATGTAAAAATAAACAGAAAAATATATATACCAAACATGTAAAGAATGCATGCTGATGAATTTAGGAGAAATAATTGATACTTACAGTTTATTTTTTCCTGTTTCTTTTTTGTGTGTGTTTAACAGCTTTTATTGTGTATACTTGATATCTAGAGAACTCCACATTAATAGGAACATTTAGATGAGTTTGTATATGTGAAAACACCTGTGATACCATCACCATAATCAAGCTACTGGACATCACCATCACCTCCCAAAGTTTCCTCGTGCCCCTTTGCCTTTTTTAAAAATAGTGATTAAAAACGTACCAGGTGAGGTCTCCCTTTTAACAAATTTCAAAGTGCATAATATTGTGTTAACTAGAGGCCCTATGTTGTACAGCAGATCTCTAAAACTTACTCATCTACCATTATCAGAACTTTATACCAATTGAACAACAGTTCCCCACTTCCCCTGACTCTAGTCCCAGGATTGCATTCTCTGCCTTGATGAGTTTGCCTATTTTGTTATATAGATAAGTCATGTAAGTGGAATTGTATAGTCTTTGTTCTTTTATGACTGGCTTATTTCACTTAGTGTAATACCCTGCAGGTTCTTTCCTGTTGTGGCAAATGGCAGGACTTTCTTCTTTGGGGAGCTGACTAATGTTTCATTGCATAGATAGGCCACAGCGTCTTTATCCATTCATCTGCCGGTGGACATTTAGGTTGTTTCCATATCTTGGCTCCTGTGAACAATGCAGCAATAAACGTGAATGGCAGGCATCTCTTCAAGATCCTAATTTCAATTCTTTTGGTGTGTATTCAGAAGTAAGATTGATGGATCGTATGGTAGTTCTATTTCTTAATGTGTTTATTATTTCAAAACATTATGGGGGGTACAAATGTTTTTGGTTCCATGTAGAAATTTTGTTATGCTCCCATCACCCGGATAGTGTTTATGGTATGTGTCAGGCAGGTCTTCTCCCACCCCCTCCTCGACCTTCCCCACCTGCTTGATTTCCACCTAGTTTTACCTCCCT
Organism: Otolemur garnettii; assembly: GCF_000181295.1. Lineage (NCBI taxonomy): Eukaryota > Metazoa > Chordata > Mammalia > Primates > Galagidae > Otolemur > Otolemur garnettii. Next base: position 7,338,359 of record NW_003852458.1, on the reverse strand, counting down.
CTGTGCATGTGTGTTCACCGGTTAGTGCCAATTTAGTGGCAAGTACATGTGGTCTCCTTTTTTTTTCATTCTTTATATGCTTCACTTGGACCATGGTCTCCAGTTCCATCCAAATTGTTTCAAAAGATTTTAATTCACCCTTATTTATGGCAGAGTAGTATTCCATTGCATATATATACCAAATTTTGTTAATCTACTCATGAACTGATGGGCACCTGGTAATTTAAAGATGCAAAGAAGAGAACAAAACATGTGCAACAATAACCCGGTGGGTTCGTGGACTGGTTCTAATCTGCTGTGTTTTCCCCCTCCTGATGTCTGCCGATGTGGCTTCAGGATAAACTCCTCCAGTGGTGGTGATCGGATGCCATACCTATTCCTGCCAGCAGCCACGATGGAACTTTCCTCAAGTGGAAAGACAGGCTTGCAACTTGCTTGGGACCAACTTCCTCTGGTGGTGTGTGGGTGAAATGGCCGTGGTGGGGCTGCATCTGGGCCAGCACTGGGTCTGGAGCTCGGACTCCAGAGGCCTCACTGGGCTCCCCGCCAGTTCCCTAGGCAGCTATGCTCAATTCACCTACAGCTACCAAAGAAAGTAGGTGCCAAGCAAGTTGTAAGCCCCTTCCTCCACTGAGAAATTTTAGTTCTCTCAGTTTGAGGCAAAGTCTAAGTAAAAGTCTACATTTTTAACAAGGACTCAAATTTTCTAGTAAAGATGTTCAGTAAGAAACACTTCACACACGCTTGAGCAATTTGCTTTAAAGTATATAAGGAAGTTGAGAAAAAGTGCTTTATGAGGGTAATTTTTGCCTTTAAATTCATATGACTTTGAACATACACATGTACATATATTTTTTTTTTAAATATTTCATAGTTTCCAAATGAATTTACTTATCAGCTTCCATTTGAATTTTACCTTGTAAAAGCAAAAGTGTCATCTAGGGGTGGAGACTGGTAACTGCAAGCTTATTCTAGTTTGTGCACTAAATTATTCATTTGTACTTCCTGTTTCTAAATATTCCTTGTCCAAGGGCTAGAGAAGCAAGACAGATTCATGATTAAAAGTGAGAATTCTGACCTTTGACTCATTGCTTTGCCACTTATTGGCTGTACAATTCTCAGATTCCTTCATCTGAACAGTAAGACTATCAGCAGTGCTGACTCCACACGGCTAAATCACAAAACACAGGGCAATGCTCGGTGCGGCATCTAGTATATGCGAAAAGTTATTCACTTGTCCCGACATCCACTCACTAAATATGTTTCATATCGAATTTGATTATGACTTTAGTAGCCAGTATTATTCTTGATCGCTGTGGAACGGTGCTAGCACTGAAAATCCGAAATAAAAATTTATCTATACTCCCACTCATGCAAACTATTTATCTTGTTATGATTCCTAACCTTTTTTATCAAGTCTGTTCCAAACTAAGAATCAGTTGTGAATTCAAATTAATTCAATTCACTAAGAATTTATTGAGACCTTTCTAAGATTCAAACTCTATGCAATGCACTCCAAGACATACCAATTCAGAGAAAGTTCCTCTTTTCCATGAATAGTTAGCTCTCTGGGATCCTAATTTTTGCTGGATAACTTAGGTAGCCCATGCCACATGGACTCAGAAGGGCTGGTAGGTGATGAGTTTGGTTGCTTACAACATGGTGCGCACAGAACTAATACCAAGAGCAGGGTGCTGGCCGCCAGAGCAAGATCCATCGATCCTCTGCTGTGCCTCTTTCTCTCTCTCCTTGCCTGACCACCTACTTTTCTTCTTCCCTTCCATCCTGCCTTCTTTTCTGTGTAGATGTGAATACTAACCAAATATTATATTACACTAAATAAGAATGTGTTTAAAGCTTTTTACACTACAATATGCAAAATAACATTTTTGTATTTTATTAGATGAGGATGTATCTAAAGCTTTTACACAAAGCATACAAAGATACTTATGTGCTGGTTACTATACTCCAAAGTTTCCTTACATTCTCATTTAATCCTCACAATAAATTATAAAATGGATTATATGATTATTCTCATTTTTACATATCATCTCATGTTTATAGAAGTTAACATCTACATCTAGAAAACGATGGAGCCAAAATGCAGTATTCAACCTCAGTATTTCTAATGTCAAATAATTTATATATATATATTTATCATATACATTAACCTTACACATCATATGTTAGATCATCTGAAGTTATATTAAAAACATTTATAGAAATGTATAGTTTTTAATAGACTAAAAAAAAATCAACAGTAAGAAGTCTGACCTATATTCATTCCCCAACTGAGGAAATAATTCAAAACATATGTTCTAATGGTCCATCAGTAGCACAAATTTGACAGAACTTGCCAATTCTGTGTGTTTCAAGTCCTCTGTTGGCTTCAAGGTGCACATCTTTTATTCATTTTCTGGTTCTGAAAGGAAGAAAGATGCAACAGATTTAAGAGATCATTTGGGTTCACGGCAGATATGTGCTTGGTTGGTGTTAATCCTTGTTTAGAACTGGGCAGAATCCAGCAACATCAGAGGTCTCCACAAACATTCCTGCAATGTTATCTTTGGAAAACCAAGTTACTCTATATTAACTGCACACAGGGACATCTTTTTTAATGCTTTGGCCAAGGATGCATTAAACGTATTTACTGAAGCTGTTTCTCTTTACTGTTCATTTCAGAATCTTTCCTCCCTTCATTCTCCTTTGTGCGCCTGCTCATTATCTATCTTGGTTATTAGCCGCATTACTTCTTAAAGCCAACTAGAATCTGTTTTGGATTTTTGTTTTAGAATGGTCAACCACAGCATTCCCAGCACTTGGCCTGAAATTCTCAATTAGATTGCACTGACTCTTTAATTTGAAAATATTGTTGTTCATGCTGGCTGTATACTTAACAAGAAAAGAAAAACAACTTTCTTCTTACTTTGATATTCTTCCACCAAACAATAAAAATATGATCCAAAATACCAAAGTGGTATCAAGTCATTGAAACTCATGTGAAGTAAGACACAACAAAAATTAAATGGCACTGAAAATGTTGGCAATAAGTTCATTCAGTGTGTTCTTTGAAGAAATCTAATGTGATCAAAGCAAACTCAAAATTTGAGTTGTGGTGTTTAAAAATATTTGTTCTATCTTTAGAATAGAAAAACATTATTCACTTTAACCTTCGTAGCATTTTCATTCTAGAGAACTCCCATTTCACATTAGTCTAATTGTCCATTTCTATTCAAGGACGGCTTAACAAGAGCATAAGATAAAAGATCATTTTCTACAGGGTAAATATTTTTTTTCTTTTTTAAATTTTTTTTTAACTTAAGATTAATACAAGGGTATAAATGTTTAGGTTACATTGTTTTCATTTCCAAGGTAAAGTACAAGTTGCTGATGAGCCTCCCACCCAGGGGACACGCTGAACATATAGGGTAAGCCTTAATAGGTAAAGTCAGATTCACAGGCTTCCCATTTTATTTCTAATGCTGATGCTGTGTAGGTTTATGCTCCCTGATTTTCCTCATCCTGTCATTTGAATTACTGGATGGTGCTGGAATAGGTTTTTTCAGTAGGACTTGAGCAAACAGTACTTAAAACATTATAAGTATACACAAATGCACTATCAAAGAAACCCCAACATATTTAGTGAATACTTTAGGTTTCGTTAGTTTTCAGATTGCAAACTTATGCATTATCATAAGAAGAACACATTTGCTGAATACCGCCAGTAGTCAGTAAACATAAATAAATAAATAAGATGAAAAAAAACAAAAACAATAGCAGCGTAAAATTACAAATGGACATGTTACAGGTGAGCGGTGTTCAACCTGTAACCCAGAGGCTTCCTGCAGCCCAGGAGGGCTAGGAATGCAGCCCAACGCAAAATCATACACTTACTTAAAACATTATGAAATTTTGTTGACGATTTTTTTCCAGTGGAACATGATTGTCCAGCATGAACTTTGTAGATGACATTGTCTCTCAATGTCACATAAAAATAAACACCTGTACTCTCTCCCCAGTACTCACTCATGGCCTCAGTTATACAGTGAGGTGCGGCTTCCAGTGTGTTACCTTCCAAACTTAGTTAAATAGGCACCATCAGAGATTACATGTGCTTGTGGACACTTGGCAAGGCAGAGATGATAAACAATATTTCAACCTACCATTGCAATGGTAGGTAAACATTATTTAGAAGTCAGGTAAGCATTCTTACTTGATTATTAAGGGTGCATCCACGCCTCAGTAATGCCTCACACGTCACCTACCACACTTTACAATTGGCCTCTGCCTCGGCCCGCACTGG
>NW_003852458.1:7332167-7333376 GCF_000181295.1 Otolemur garnettii | reverse complement strand
AAAGAAAGAAAGAAAAAAAACCAGAACCCCCAAAGAGAAAAATTATGAATGACGAAAGATGAAAAATAGACAAATGACTACCTTTCTGTCGAGGTAAGTAGTAAGGCACACTGCTTAATTTGCAAGGGAATTCGTGCAAGTTTTCAAAAACTATCGTTTGAAAAGACATTATATGCAAAAACCTGGTGCCAAATTCAATGCATATGAAGGATTGTGTGGTCGGACAGAATAGCGGAACTGAATAAATTCTCTCTTCTCAACAAAATATTTTTTTAAGTTACAACTCAGATGGATTCCATTGTAAAAATTAGTTATGCCGTAGCACATTTAGTAGCAAAAACCCAAAACCATTTACTGAAGTGAGTTTATTAAGCAATATATGGAAAGCATGGCCGATATAATTTGCCCCCCCAAAATAGGGAATATCTCTAAAATCGTATTTCTCACCATTCTCTAACCAGGCCAACTGAAGAAATTGGAAAATCTATTGAAAGAAGTTTGGAGAGTAAAGCTGCTCATTTGAAATGTTATGCTTTGGCAACGGATGACAGCACTGATGCTACAAATACCCCTCAACTTGCCATCTTTCTTAGAGGTAGTGATGAAAACTTTATTAGAAGGAATGAAGAAATTTTTTCACGCAGGCTTTTCAGCGCTTCCAAATAGTAATGAAGAAATGGCTTCTTTGGTGCCACAAATAAATCAGGATAGTTATATGAAGCAATAAAAATATGGTAAAGTGATTTTCTTTGTCTGTTGTCAACAAACCTGGTATCATTACTGATGGTGCCCCGGAAATGGTAGGTAAAAGAGAAGGACTTCTAAAATTAATAGACAACAATGCCATTGCCTCCCAAAATTCACATTTGATGAAGTATCATTGCATAACACTTCAAGAAAACTTATGCAGAAAAGCTTTAAAAATGGATAACATTGTGCAAATCGTCATCAAGACTCTGAATTTCCTAAAGGCCAAGGACTGAATCATCATCAATTCCAGTAATTCCTTAAAAATATTGATGCTGACTATGGTGACATCATTTGCTTTTCAGAAGTAAGATGGCTAAGTCTAGGCCAAATGGTAAAAAGATGTTATGATTTGCAATATGTTATCAAGTCGTTTATAGTATCAAAAACCAAATTTGTCTAGGCCAGGCACAGTGGCTCAGGCCTGTAATCCTAGCACTCTGGGAGGCCAAGGTGGGTGGA
>NW_003852458.1:7260946-7331671 GCF_000181295.1 Otolemur garnettii | reverse complement strand
AAAAAAAAAAAAAAATTGTGCCAGAACTTGGCAATAAAAACTACCTTACAGATTTAGCACTTTTAGTGGATTTAACTGCTCATTTAAATGAGTTAAACATGCATCCTCAAGGCAAAACTTACCAACACAATGTTTCAAACTGTAACATCATTTCAAATAAAACTGAAATATGGCAAGCTCAAATCAAGGCGAGCACCTTAATGCATTTTGACACGTTGGCTAAACACAGTCCTGTGAATGGTAGAAAATATGCAAGCTTGTTTTTTGATTTGATACAGGAACTTGAAAACAGATTTTAAGATTTCCAAGATAATAATCCATATAATAGCTCTAGTGTGTCATCCTCTAAAAAGTATTAAAAGCAGTAAAAGGTATTCCTCCTCAAAGCAAAGAATTCACTGCCACAGCTTTAATAGTATGTGAGGTCTGACAATTATGTTCATGACTGCATTGGTGAATATCACTATGGTCACAGGCAAAGCATTCCCATTGGGAAGCTGTGCACCAAGGGCAGTAATAGTCCACCCTTCAAAGCAACCTGGGAACTCTTTGTCTGGAAGGGCTATTAGAGTTGTCATCATGCCCTGATGTCCTGAGTGTCATGAAAATGTCCTTTCAATATGTTCTTTATCTTCAGGTGAAAAACGTTATTAGGGGCCAGATCAGGTGAGTAGGGAAGGTGGTTCAATACAGACTTTTTTTTTTTACTGGCGGAAACCTTCTTCACAGACAGTGCCATGTGAGCTGGTGCATCGTAATAATGCAAGGACCACAAGTTCTTGGAGATGAGTTCAGGTCATTTTTGTCTAATTTTTTTCATGCAGGATTTTCAGTACTTCCAAATAGTGAACTTGGTTAACTGTCCAATTGATACAAATTCAAAATGAACAATCTCTCTGATATAAAAAAAAGGTTAGCAACATTGTTCTGACTCTTGATTCTGATTGACGGAATGTTCTTGGTCATGGAGAATTGGCTGACTTCCATTGTGCACTTTGACGCTTTGTTTCAAGGTTGTATTGGCAGACCCATGTTTCATCACCAGTGATAACGTGGTCCACACACTATCTTGCCTCTCCAGAAGGTCTTGGCAAACATCAACTCTTCTTTGCTTTTGCTCATCAGTGAGCTCCTTCGGGATGATTTTTGCATACCAAGAATTTCAGTTAAGATTTTCCTGTTTCTCTATTGATGTTTACTTGCTCTGCTATGCTTCTCATAGTCAGCAGATGATTTTGGCACAAAATTCCACGCACTTTTGCAATGTTTTCACCAGTTCTTCTCATTACTAGCTGCCCTGACCTCTCTTCATCAGTAACACTTTCTCTCCTCTCAGAAAAATGTTTAATCCGTTTGGACACTTCTGTTTTATTCATGACATTATCCCTATAAAGTTAAAATAACATGTCCCTGATTTTGTTTCCACTCTTGCAAAATTTAACAAGAAAGTTAATGTTTGTTTGTTGCTCTAATTCTTGTTTCAACATTCTCATGACAGCACACCACTCACAAAACACACAACAACAAAAATGAACACCACTCAGCAAGGCACTGCCACATGGTGACACAAACACACCTGAGAGACACTGATATACCGAGGTTATGAAACCTTGCCAAGTTGTTTATACAGTGCTGTCAAAGAGCATGGTGGCAAGTTTTCACACTTAGTTGTCAGAGCTCGGAGTTTTCCCCACTTTTTCCCATTTTCCACCAACTATAACACATGTACAATCCTTTTTGTTGAAAGTAGCAGAATAAATGCAGCAATTTCTCCAAAACTCAGGATTACTATAATGTAGTATCACATTAAGCTGGGCGTGACCTGTAATCCTAGCACTCTGGTAGGTGGAGGCAGGTGGCTTGCTTGAACTCAGGAAATCAAACCACCGTGAGCAATTGTGAAACCTCATCTCTCCTAAAAATAAAAACATTAACTGGGCATTATGATGGGTGCCTATAGTCCCTGCTACACAGAAGGCTGGGGCAAGAATATCACTTGAGCGCAAGAGTTTGAGGTTGCTGTGAGCTATGATGATGCCACAGCATTCTACTTAGGATGACAGAGGGAGACTCTATCTCAAAAAAATATAAATATAAATACATATATATATGCACATATATGGTATCACTTTGAACTCACAACTCCAGATCTGTGTGAAAAAAGCAAACCAGATATATATCAAAATGAAATGGCGAGTGCAAACGGAGATGACTATTATTAACCTGACTCAGTTGTTCTGTGAAAACATTGCCCAGGAAATATAAGACTATAGATTACTAAATATTGTTTGCTTTGATCTATGCATACAAACCAATTTATTGGGCAAAAACATACTTATCAAATAATAGTTAATCAAGTCCTCTGGTACAATGCTACCTCATTCTGTCCACCACTACCAAACTCCCAGTTCACAATTTGCCCAGTCATCATCTCTCCCCCCCGAAACAACCTGCTCAAACCCCCAGACCATTCAAACATCTACTTCTCCTGGAGAGGTATTGCTGAAACTCCGTCACCGTGGTGTGCGACCTCACTGCAGCATGATTTTAGCATCTGGCTTTGCTTTAAGAAGTTGCTGTTTTGTGATATTTGAGGGAGTTCAACAAAAGAGAATGTTAACATGACACAGAGACCTGGAATCTTCCAAGGATAATCATAGAGAACTCAAGCTTTCTTTAACCCATTTTAAAAGTTTCTGTTTTTCAAGACTTAAAGAAAAAGAATGACCTGGGTCCATCACAACTAATGAATATGGAAATTGTAAGAGATTATTAACAGAGTCTCATAGATTTGAAGGTAGATCAAAAACATTTTTCCATGATTGATTTTACAGAGTCAGCAGTTTTTTCAAATGCATAAAAGAGTGCAGAAGATAGAATTTCCTTTTTTTTCTATTTGTGTATGCATTTCTCACAAATTAAATCCAGATGTTTCTTAAGGCAAGATTTTGGAAGAAATTTCTTTAAATAGGCCAATCACTAATTATTTGTCTACTTACACAAATAGGAATTTCACACAAAGTAATTTCTTTTATCCCATATTTAGAATCATTTCAAACTAAAGGAGAGGAAAACAATAGACTTAAATTTATAAAAGCAAAATTCTTAATTAATTAAGCCACGGGGCTCCGAACAATGCCAAAAGCCTTACTTCCAATTATCTCTATTTTTCATGAAATATTGGCAGCATTTTTATTTAAACCCACTGTGAATAAAAACATTTGTGTTAATAACTACTTGGGTTTTTTTTTTTAATCTTCTTTTGGAAAAAAAATTTCACAAGCTATATATCTGATAAAGGGCTAACAAGAATCAGAATCTACAAAAAACTCAAGCAAATCAGCAAAGAAAAAGCAAACAGTCTCATTAAAAAGTGGGCAAAAGACATGAACAGAAGCTTTTCAAAAGAACATAGACAAATGGCAATAAACATATGAAAAAATGCTCAGCATCACTAACCATCAGGGAAATACAAATTAAAGCCACAGTGAAATATCACATTATCCCAGTTAAAATAGCTTTTATTAAAAAGTCCCAAAACAATGGATACTGATGCGATGCAGAGAGAAAGGGAGGCTGGTACAATGTTGGTGGGACTGAAAATTACCACAGCTCCTGTGAGAAAACAGTATGGACATTTTTCAAAGGGGTAAAAGGAGACCTACCATCTGACCTAGCAATTCCAATTCCACTACTGGGTATTTACTCAAAGGAAAGAAAGTCATTTTATCAAAAAGACATCTATATTCAAATGTTCACTGCAGCACAATTCACAGTTGCAAAGATGTGGAATCAATCTAAGTGCCCCTCAATTCATAGTGGATTAACAAAACGTACCACATGAATACCATGGAATGCTCCTCAGCCACAAAAAGACAGAATTAATGCCTTTTGCAACAATTTGGATGGAACCTGGAACCATTATTCTAAATGAAGTATCTACAGAATGGAAAAGCAGACCCCATATATACTCACCATTGGACTGGAACTAACCGATGAGCACACAGGTGCAACAGAGGGAAGTAAAACTCAGTGGACGTCAAGCAGGCAGGGAAGGGAGAAGTGGGGATGAGTGAAAATTTACCCGATGGGAACAGGAGCATTATTCAGGTGATGGGCACACTTATAGCTCTGACACAGGCATTACTAAATTGATCCATGTGACCAAAAACATTTGTACCCCTGTAGTATTTTGTAACAAAAACATACCACAAAAAAATAAATAACCTCCTTTTTGAAAACAGAGCATAAATTCCTTCTCACTGCAAATACACTAACAACTATGCTAACGGTGCATATCATCTATGTTAACTAGTACTGTACTGACAAATTGCTCAAGCACTTGTTCACATTGCTCACTTTTTCACTCTTCATAGGAAAATTTCATACAGAGGAGGATCTAACTTGGGTTCATAGACAGATAGTTTAGCCTTTTACTAAAGGAGGAAAAACTGTTGACTTGAAAATATTTTCACTATTCCTGGGCAAAATCCCTAGGATCAGGAACTACAAGGACCTATACCATGGGATTAAGGGAGAGAAAAAACAAATAAATATCTGAAGGAAAACAAAATGCACAGATTAAGATGTCAAGGAGTCAGCAAGTGTGGTGGATGGCCCTGTAATCCCAACTACTCAGGAGGCAGGGCTGGAGAGACTGCTGAGCCCAGTTCAAGGCTGCCGGGAGCTCTAAATCACCCCACTGCACTCCAGCCTGGGCAATAAAGACAGAGGAAGGCAGCAAGGTCCTAGTCTCAAAAAGAAAAAGAAAAATGCCCATATTAGTGACTAAGATACAGTGGCAAATTCCAAGCTGATTTAGTAAAAGTCAGGCACAGTGGCACGTGCTCGTCACCCCGGCTACCTGGAAGGGTGAAACAGGAGGCTCGCTGGAGCCCAGGAGTTGTAGGTCAGTCTGGGCAACACAGTGAGACCCTGTCTCTTAAAACAAAAAAGTGTCAGAGGCTCAGTCTATCACATAGCCTTCCTATGGAACCTTAGGATGCAATGGAACTTCTCTTCAACTATTCTTTTTAGACAGGAGAGGAAATAATGTAGCTAATAAGAAATAATAATAAGAAATAATAAGAAATAATGTAGCTAATAAGAAATAATGTAGCTAATAAGAATAATAAGGCTAAGAAAATCTTAGCCTTAAAATAAGTGCTTTTAGTGCTTAAAAAAAAAGTGCATGTGTTACCGACAGAGGCTGGGAAAGTATTACATTATGAATATCCATATACTAATTAGAAAGACGAAGCAAGGAACTTTTCCGCAGAGGTATGAAGTAATTAGCAACCCTGTCAAGGTTACCGAAAATAATGGCTTCAGTTTTTCTATTTATTATCTATTATTTAGACATGTGAAGAAAAATAACAATGTAAATCACTCAAAGTTAAAGATAATCTTAATTAATATTTTGTCATGTGAAATCTTTTTGATGTTATACTTTGGTAGGAAATTTCAGTAAAAATGGCTGAGGTTGCCATGTGGTACAGGTTAATAAGGCACTAATGATAGTGACCAAAGAGACTGACTGTGGGGAAATACGCTTAATGGGTCAAGGTGGTGTGTTTCAGTATCTTCCCGGATTTGGTGCTCAGCTCAGCATCTGCATCATATTAGCTATTTTCTTCTGGTATTGAATGTCTGGGTCTGTGAGAAAAAGTTCTTGAGAAGGCTAAAGGGCCTAGCCGAAGTGGCAGATGTCAATCCTGCACTGATGTACTAATAACCCAACTTGGAGACATTTCTGAGGACAGACACAGTAAGTGTGTCATTTCTTCAGGGCCAGAGCTGGAATGGCAAAGGCCAGTGGCTTGAATCTGAGTCTCTCTCCAGTGCTCCCTCACTGTGTGACTTTGGACAGTTCCTTGGCCTTCCTTGAAGTTGTTCTCCTTGCTATGGAGACAACAGGGTTTCTGCCTCTGAGGTTGTGAGAATTAAATGAGGTAATCCACGCAGAGTGAGCAGTTGGTTGCCTGTCATGGGGGCATTCAGTAAGTATCGGTTATCATTATTGCTCATATCCCAAAATAAAAGTATGAAATCTTTTAATAGCTAACTGTGCTAATTTGCTGTGGCTACCACAATTTGTCGTTACTGACCCAGACCTTCAACATAGGAAGAAAAGAGTTTCCACCTGCTTCTAGTTATCTGTAAAGCAAAAAAAATTCCCTGAAAATCCTCATGAGAATTCCTTTGTCTGTTTTATTGGCCAGGAGCACGTCCTTTATCATCAGATGCCAGGAAGACTGTGAAAGGAACTATATAGTTTTCCAGCCTGAACAGGAGAAGGCATTGAGATGAGCAATCAGGAATAACTACTGTCTGACCCAACCGATAGTCTGCTGTACAGGATGCCTGGTCTGCGGGAAGGCTGGGGAGATGGCCTACCAGGCAGAGGCGGCCAGGGAAGCCAGGAGGCAGCGTTCTCACCCAGGACCCACCAGGTGTCAGACAGTGACCCTGACAGTCCCACACAGTTCCTCGTTTCATCTTCACCATCCTCCTTTGAGGTTCCCATTAGCATTCCCATTTTGCAGAGAAGAAAACTAAGTTTCAGAAAATTTTGAAATCCCTCTCTAGTATAAAGAGTTAATAAATGATGAAGACAGAAATAAAACTTAAACATGTCCAAATCCAGACAGCAGGCTCTTTCTAGTATTTCAAGATGAATTATCATCGGGCCTATTAGATCATCTCTCATTGACTTCCCCTCCCCCCCCCCAGCAGCCACTCTTCTTTAAAAGCTATTTTATTTTAAGGGTGTTCACCAAAAATCAGAGCATTTCACCAAAATCCTAAATCACTCCAGACCTGTGTGATTATGGGTTTAAATTCATTAATAAAACAAATTTGTTAGCTGAAATGTTCCAGTTCTGTCACAGACTTATCATGAGAGGCTTGTTCCACGTATTGCAGCTAAAATATGGTGGCTCCATGCGTGTAGCATAGTGATTTGATTACGGCGCCAGCCACATAGACAGAGGCTGGTGGGTTCAAACCTGGCCCAGGCCAGCTGAACAACAATGACAACTGCAACAAAAAATAGCTAGGCATTGTGGCGGGCGCCTATAGTCAAAAAAGGGAACTACTGCATAACAAGCGTGAGATCTTGTCTCCTCCAGCAGTGAGCAGGAATCCTGGGCTTCTGAGGGCGACTGTGAGACTTTTCACCAAGAATCGCTGGTTACGTTGCATTTATTGATGACACACACTAATACTGAGTGCTGCTGACATCAGGGCTTAAATCAGCTTAGTGTCTCCAGATCTGCCCGTACAGATGTGCATTTCCACATATGTTGCTGAGAGATTTTTCCAAAGAAGAAATACTATCAGTGAAGATCAGCTTACTCTTGAAGGAAGGCAAATCCTTTGTTAAAATTTCCACAAACATACGAAGATTTAGAAGAGACAAAAAAAACATAATTCCAAACTCTGCCCCAGAACTAAAATTTCCCTGAATTATATCTTCTTCAACCTCATCTCCTGCCCCTTGAACTGATGTCGTGCTTTCACTACCTATTGGATGTACAGAATTTAAACTTATCCGTTTTATGGGTGCTTTATGAAAGCAATAGAGAAAATCAAAATCCCAGCTTACCCAACAAAACACATTGTACAAGACCCAACACATGACTGTGTACAATAGTGCATTTAACAAAACACATTTTATTTTACTTTTTTCTCTATTAAATTATGACTGTGTACATTAATGCATTTAACAAAACACATTTTACACTTTCATTATGCTCTGATAAAATGTTAGAGTAACACAGATCAGCCAATATCTTGAGAGCTCAAATTCTTTTTTTTTTTTTTTTTTGAGACAGAGTCTCACTATGTCGCCCAGTGCTGTAGCATCACAGCTCACAGCAATCTCAAACTTTTGGGCTTAAGTAATTGTGTTGCCTCAGCCTCTCAAGTAGCTGGGATTACAGGCACCCACCACAACACCCAGCTATTTTTTGTTGAGGTTGTCATCATTGTTTTTAGCTGGCCCGAGCCAGGTTCAAACCCGCCAGCCTTGGTGTATGTGGCTGGCCGCTGTAACCACTCTGCTATGGGCACTGAGCTGAGATCTCAATTATTATTATTATTATTTTTTTTTTGAGACAGAGTCTCACTTTGTCACCCTCAGTATAGTGCCCTAGTGCCACAACTCACAGCAACCTCCAACACTTGAGCTCAGGTGCTCACCACAACGCCCAGCTGTTTTTTGGTTGGAGTTGTCATTATTGTTTAGCAGGCCTGGCCAGGCTCAAACCTGCTAGCCTCAGAGCATGTGGCTGGTGCCCTACTTACTGAGCTATGGGTGCCAAGTGAGATCTCAAATTCTTACAATAAATTCAGCCAAAATAGCCGGGCTTTGTGGCGGATGCCTGTAGTCCCAGCTACTTGGGAGGCTGAGGCAAGAGAATAGCTTAAACCCAAGAGTTTAAGGTTGCTGTGAGCTGTGACGCTACAGCACTTTACCCAGGGCAACATAGTGAGACTCTGTCTCAAAAAAAAGAAAGAAAAGAAAAGAAAGAAGGGAGGGAGGGAGGAAGAAAAAAGGAAGGAAGGAAGGAAATAAAATAAGCACTGATCTTTCTACCACTGGCTGTGAAGGAACAGGTAGCCCTTGGGAAGCCGAAAGGAGAATATCACCCTCTGAGGGAGCGCTAAGTCCTGCAAAATGAAGAAAAAAAGGAAAAAAAAAAGAGAGAGAGAGATGTGTTTTCAGCCCATCAAGAACACAGATTGGATTTACACCCAGTTTGTGCACCACTCAGATCCACAAGAGCCCCACACCAATCCTTGACCCCTTGCTTTGATTCCTGCCCAGCCCAACCAGCCCCAGAGCCAGTGTCATGGACCTGGTTTGCAGCAGCAACTGCCAGTGTGAGAAACTTCCACCTACACTACAGTCTGAGGCACCTGGTTAGAGTCTGGCTTTCCTTGAAGCTGCCTGGCAAGCAGGACACAACCCCAAAGTGCAAGGGACTTATTCTCTTAGGGTGTGAAATTGGATGAGGAAAAATCTAGAAGATAAATTGTTCACCCTTCTTCTTCCCCTGTGGGCAATTCTAACACCCTAATGTTCTGTGAGATGAGCAGCCAGCGTTGTGTATTGCAAAGCTGTGGCCGGCCTGGCAATGCATCCACTGTATGTTACTCCACATATCCTGAGCTGGTACCCCCGATAAAGCATTGGTTTGTAAGGTTTTGCCTCAGCCCTCATTTCTCAATGAATCCATGTCAGCACAGAGAAATAATCATCATACCTGCTCCCAGAAATAGTTCATGAGGTGGTGTCAGGGCTTTAAGTGGTAGGGATCCGTGAAGTCTAAACAGCATGAGAACGGGCCTGGTAGGAGCCCGGGAGGATCACCAGCTCTAAGTCAGAGGCAGGGTGAAGTAATAAGGAGGCTAAACCTTTCCTACAGAAATGGCAATGGAGTCGGGAATTGCACTTGTTCATTCCTGATTCAGAACATCAGAGAGAGAAAGGGCAGGTGTTCTCCTGGGAGGTTGTGCTCCATTTAAGCTCTCAAATAACAGTGAGGTTCTTGAACAGATGCATTTTATTAGAAATAACAGACTGAGCTTTCAGTACAAGTCAGTGAAAGCAGGAAAAATACTGAGCAAAAGTGAAGAGAAATTCCCTTCTAAATCTCTGTGGCTGTGCACTCTACCAAGTGGGTTCTGCCAAGGTAAGGAACAGACCAGGCTTTAGCAGAAATGCAAGTTCAAGAGAATCTGCCTGAAGAATAAAGGAAATTTCCACAAAATTGCAGCATCACTCATTTTGGCACCTCTTTATTGGTCCTTTCTCTTGATAAATTTTAAGCAAAAAGTGCCTTAAGGCGCTGGCGCAGTGGCTCCTGCCTATAATCCCAGCACTCTGGGAGGCCGAGATGGGTGGATTGCTTGAGCTCATGGGTTCGAGTGAGACCCCATCTCTACCAAAAATAGAAAAACTAGCCAAGTGTTGTGTGGCACTCCATAGTCCCAGTTACATAGGAAGCTGAGGCAAGAGAATTGCTCAAGCCCAAAAGATTGCCATGAGCTATGATGACGCCACTGCTCTCTACCCAGGGTAACAGAGTGAGACTGTCTCAAAAAAAAAGAAAAGAAAAGAAGAAAGAAAGAAAGGAAAGAAAAGAAAAGAAAAGAAAAGAGAAGAGAAGAGAAGAGAAGAGAAGAGAAAAGAAAAGAAAAGAAAAGAAAAGAAAAGAAAAGAAAAGAAAAGAAAAGAAAAGAAAAGAAAAGAAGTGCATTTAAAAGATTATATGAGTGGTCTTCAGAGTTAATGATTTTACCTTTTGGTCTACTACCTACTAGTTGTGTCAGTCAGTCATTTTGAGTCTCAGTGTCTTCTGTGGACTACAATAACACCTGCCTCTCAAGATGTTTAGCAGAATCTAGGAGATAATGTGAAGCCGCAGTTAACTTCTAAATTGAAGCCTCAGTTAACACGATTCTGGTTATAAGGAGTAAATGCCCAAAATTATAAGGGGATTTACTATCTCTCAAGACCAAAGGTCTAGTGATAACTTCCTGCGCTGATGAATTTAGTAGCCAAACAGTTTCATTAATTTGCTCCCGGCTGCTTCCCTTCTTTCGGACTCCCCTGGAGTTTGCAACAGCTATGAAACAGCCTGTCCTCACACAGTTGTATTAAAAAATGAGATGTGGGAAGGGGTTCTTCTCCTAAATCTCCCTCTTTATTTCAGAGAGGGAAAAGTCTCCCCAAAGCCAAACAAACCTCCCCCCAGATCTCATTAGCCAGAATTGGATTACAGATTCCATTCCACATCAGGCATAGGTGAGGGGGTAGGATTGCCAACCTGATTTAAACCATTTGTCCCTTGGGCTTGGGGGGTGGGGGGGTGACTCTCCTCCTCTGGTTTAAACCATTTATCCCTTGGGCTGGGGGGGACTCTCCTCCTCTGGTTTAAACCATTTATCCCTTGGGCTAGGGGGGGACTCTCCTCCTCTGGTTTAAACCATTTATCCCTTGGGCTGGGGGGGGGGGGACTCACCTCCTCCGGTTTAAACAATTTATCCCTTGGGCTAGGGGAGGACTCTCCTTCCTACAGTGTTTTGCCACCAAATAGGCAAACGGGATCAGGGTTCTTTTGTTGGGACAGAAGTGGGGAATGACTGTTGACTAGGAAACCAGGGTAACCATAGAAATTTTAAAGTGTTATAACAAGTATTTTTTTAATCCACTGTACAAAATACTTTAGGGAGTTAAAAAAAAAAAAAAAAAAAGAATGAGTTCCTGTCCTTAAGGATCTTAAAATCCAACCCAGAGGGCAGTGCCTGTGGCTCAAAAGAGTAGGATGCCGGTCCTATGTGCCAAAGGTGACGGGTTCAAACCCAGCCGCGGCCAAAAACTACACGGAAAAAAAAAATCCAACCCAGAGAAATCACAAAGAAATCAAGCTTTGCTGAAAGGAGGATTTATTCTGAGAGCATGTTTTCCCTATAAATTTGTATTCTTATGATTGCCAAAGCAATGATCATGATAATAGATGTATAATGTGATTTCCACCTGATCAAAAAGTTCTTCAAATTTGTAAAAAGGATCACAGTGTATGGCACACCTCTTGGGGGCGGGACACAAGTATAACAGGGATTTTATCCAACAAAAGCAATCAGTGTAACCTAATTCTTTGTACCCTCAACGAATCCCAAACAATAATAAAAAAATTGTAAAGAGGAGCAAATAAGTGGCAGGCACTGACTATAATTCTCAGTTTATAAAATGTATATTTTTTATTTTTACCAATCCTAAAAAAAATTGATTTCTTCATTTTCTCTGCATTTGGGTTTGCTTTTCATGACAATCTGTGTTATGCAATGCTCCGTGGGGCTTGCACCTACAGACCCCAGCATTCGTGGCCCTCTGAACATGCTAGTTGGGGTACCTGAAAGTAGGGGGTAATTTCATCTTTCACTTAATGAGATTGTTGACAGATAAGGTTCAGAGTTTCACAGAATTAAAGGCAAAGACAGATATTGAAGATTTTATGAACAAACTGTTTAATTGTGCCGTAAAGAACAGATAAAATTTCCTTGGGGATCCCCCTTGACTTCTTCCTGTCTTCCCACTTTCCAATGCCTCCGTGTTTGGAAACACTGCCTTGCTATTAGTGTTTAATGAAACCCGTATGTTTATCATATTTTATGGCAGACTCTGTTGTTTGCCTCTTCAAGGTTATGTTATTTTTTCCCCACACAGATTCAACTGGCAGCCTTTTCAGATTCCTTTGCACACAGATGACACCACAACACCAAGGCTCGAGTGGCAAGAAGCAAATTCTGTCCCTTGGCAGTTCCGCCAGCAAAAAGCATAGGATTGCTGACAGATTCTTCTTTTCCTTTAGGAAAAAAAGCATGAAGTAAAAATGAAAAGTTTTCTAAAAGCCTTGACAAGAACACACACTCACTTTTTTTTTCTTTTGCAATTTTTGGCCAGGGCTGGGTTTGAACCTACCACCTCTGGCATATGGGGCCAGCCCCTACCCTTTGAGCCACCAGCACTACCCACACATGCTTACCTATTTGAACAGAGCAACAGGCTTTAGCGCTTTCGATGATTTAAATGCCTGATTGACTCGAGGACACCCCCTTCAGACCTCTCATTTGCCTCAACTTGGGAAGACGCTGGACGCTGAGAACAGACCCGATTAGCATGACTAGCCCTCATAATCTCCAAGCTTCAGACATCAGTAATAAAGAGTGGACCAGACACAGGATAAATAATAAATAATGAGAACCAGGTTGCAATATTCTCTTTAAAATTAGGCCTAATTTTCTTATGTCCATAAAACTGCTAGTAAATGAAGTTATACAGTTTTATTAAATTATCTAGATGTCATTTAAGAAAAAAAAGGAAAGCGACTTCAGTATAATTTCAAATGTCTTCTTTGTGCAGACACAGATACGCTCAGGCTCTCTATGTGTGATTATTTCCCTGTTCCTCCCGTCTAGTCAACCTGCGAAGCCATTTTTTTCCTTTCCTGACTGCTGAACTTCTACAAAGATTTAATGCTTTCTCATATTCCTGCCGTTCCCGTCTCATGATAACCTGCTTTCTGTCTCGTTAATTTGTCCAATGGCTTCCTTTCCAATGATCTCTTCAAACTTATAAAAAATACGTTTCTTCCACTAATTCCATTCATTCTTGTCCATAGGCTCCTAAAACATCACGCCTGCTTGGAAATTCTGCTGAACTTCATCACATCCTTGGTTTCTCCTAAACCAGGCATTATCCAGAAGATTTCCTTTAATCTTTTCCTCTCTGTGTTTCATCTACTGCTATGGCCACAAACCCACTTCCTCTCCTGATGTACCTCAAGTTAATTTTCTCCTAAACCAGAATAAAACACCTGGAGTTATCTATCTTTGAATAGTTTTTCTTTTGAACTCCAAACATCCAATTAATTGCTCAGTTCTCCCCCTTCAGTGTCTATACTTTCCTCATCTAAGCCTCATTTTCCCTGCCATGCTCAAGATTAAGTTCCTATTACTTCTAGATGATTCTAACAAACATTCCTCTCCTTTGACATCCTTCTACTTACCCTGTCCCTATCAGGATTATTTTCCTAACATGTAATTTTGACACAGTGACCCCTTATTCAAAGCCATCTGTCCTTCCATTTTCTGTAGGATCAGAATCTTGTAGATCGAGGTCTACAATATTATGCCCTAGTTAACGATAATGTATTGTTCATCGTAAAATTTGTTAAAAGGGTAAAGTTCATGTTAAGTATTCTTACCACAATTTTTTCTAAACTGTCTACATGAACATTTAAGACAGTTCATAATTAAGGTGTTACCGGGCTGTATAACTTCAAAAGCATCCAGTGTAGAATTGTTAAGCAAACTAAAAGGGCTCACCACGGAGAAGAAGGACAATAGCAAAAACAAAAACAAAAGGATAAGATATTTTCCTCCTGTTTTAAAAGCTTAATAGCAAACTAAACTATTTAACCATGATTGTACTGCCATCTGCTGGAATAATTGGAGCACTGCATTTTAAGCAATTTTTTTTTTTTTTTTTTTTTTGTCTAAAATGTGAAAGCTTTGGATTCAATTTTCAAAACCTTTCTCTAAATACAGCTTTTAAAGTCAAATTTTATAGCAGATGTTAGAGTGTTGTGTAAAAGTTTTCTTTGATTTAAAAGGACACAAAAGTAACAAATCCTTGTGATCTTTGCTTTAAGAAATTAGGTGCTTCACCCATTAGTACCAAAATCATCTCAGTGAACCGAAGAATGAAATGAATGCAATTATATAGAAATGTATTGTCTAATGTCAGGTGACTTTCAGGAAAAAAAAACCACATTTATTAACACTACTCAACAACTCAAATTTTTCATACCTTTTGAAACTCAGAACTATAATTGCCTCTTCCAATAAACTCTGTCCACACCAAGTTTCAGCCTCCATAAGTTCCCGGAACTTACCATTTGCAAGCATCCTTCACCTGCAGACCAGTCATAATGCATCACATTGACATGGAACCTTTTCTGTGTTTGCCTCTCAATACTCAGTAGCGGTTAAGAATCTTCTTTCTAAAGTTAAACAGCCTCTTTTCAAAATGTAAATTTTCCACTTAATAGCTGTTAATATTTTTGCAATCAATTTCCTCTCTGTCAAATGGAAATAGCCACTCCTTCCTTCACAAGGTTGTTGGAAAAATTAAATTAACAGAAACTATAGCTCAGAGCAGAGCCTGCCATGTAGTAATTTTTAATTAATATCATTGATCTAAGCAGATTGTTACAATTATTGTGTAACTCATACCAACAGGCAGCAGTGAGTCCCATACAGGCCTACCATAGTATTATTAAAGGAAAGATTTTTTTCTTGGCTACTTATAAATTAATTTAATGTTTACAGTATAATTCTTAGACAAATTTATCAATGTTAAAGGTACAATATTGTGAGTTCTGACAATTGCATACAGTTAAGTGACCATAACCATAATCAAGATAAAGAACATTTCCAATATGTTCTGTATCCATTTTCATACATACCTTTTTCTTACCCCTCAACTCTAGAGCCCTCCAGTCCCCAGGGACCACTGTACAACTAGCCACCATAGCTTTTCTTTTTAAAATTTTATGTAAGTAAGAATCATGCCATTATGTAGCCTTTTGTGTCTGGATTCTGTTACTTAGCATAATAATTTTGAGATCCATTCATGTTTTTCTGTGTAGCAATACTTCATTTCTCTTTATTGTACATTGTATTTCATGGATATTTGGATTGTTTCCAGGTTCTGACTACTGTGAACAGAGCTGCCATGAATACTTGCAGATAAGGTTTTGTGTAGACAGACAGATGTCTTTATTTCCCTTGAATAAATACTTAGAAAGAGAGATTGATGGTTAAGTGGATTTTTATTATTAAGAAAAGAGACCAAATTGCTGTATTGTTTTTATAGTCCCAGCAAAGATGAGTTCCAATTGTTCCAGACCCTTGCAAATGCTTGGCATATTCAATTTCATTGATTTAACTATTCTATCAATTAAAGATGTTGAACATTTTTGCATGTGTGTATTTTGTCCTCAAGTATCTTCACTACCACTCAAAAATATTTTGACTGGCTAGGCGCCTATGGCTTAAGCAGCTAAGGCACCAGCCACATATACCTGAGCTGGTGGGTTCGAATCCAGCCGTAACACCAACAATAATGACGGCTGCAACCAAAAATTAGCCAGGCGCTGTGGCAGGTGCCTGTACTCCCAGCTACTTGGGAGGTGGAGGCAGGAGAATTGCTTGAGCTCAGGAGTTGGAGGTTGCTGTGAGCTGTGATGCCACAGCACTCTACCCAGGGTGACAACTTGAGGCTCTGTCTCAAAAAAAAAAAAGCAAAAAAGGAAACAAAAATATTTTGACTATTTTCTAAGTATCTTATTACTACTGAGTTGTTCAGTACAAGTCCTTTGCCAGACATTTGTTTTACAAAAATTTTCTTGGAGGTAGTGGCTTGCATTTTTATTTTCTTAATCACTTCCTGAAGATCAACTTTTAAAATTTTGATTAAGTCCAATTTATCTTTTTTATTTCTCCTTTGTGTCCTAGTTCAGAAATCTTTGTGTAACCTAGGGTTGCATTTTTTTTTTTTTTTCAGACAGATTCTCATTTTGTCACCCTTGGTAGAGTGCCCATTGCTCACAGCAACCTCAAACTCCTGAGTTCAAGTGATCCTCTTGCCTTAGCCTCCCAAGTAGCTGGGACTACAGGTGCCTGCCACAGCACCTGGCTACTTTTAGAGACAGGGTCTCACTCTTGCTAAGGCTGATCTTGAACTTCTGAGTTCAGACATTCCACCCACCTTGGCCTCCTAAAGTGCTAGGATTACAGGTGTGAACCAAATATTTTTGTCTATATTTTCTGACAGGATATTTTTAGTTTTAGGATTTATGTTTAAAACTATTGTTAGGCAGCTAGCTGGGCAGATGACAAATGCAATTAGCCTATTTTGGGACTGATTTGGGTCTGGCTGACCTCAGCTATTAGGGGAATAAGGCTGATTAAAACCCTGCAGGTGGTTGTTATTAAGACCTTGATGGTGGATTGTTTCCAAACCTTGCAGATGAATTGTTTTAAGACAAGAGTAAATTAATTCCTAGGGATCCTTCCCACAGTGCCTACAGTCACTAGGACAAGGCTCAGCTTACTGTGCAGGTGATTAATACTTTCTTTTTCTTACTAAAACCTTACTATTTTCTTCAATTATTTTGGCAACTCACTCGAGACAGCCTGCTGCTCCAACACTATGGTACATCTCAAGTTAATTTGGATATATGGTGTAAGGTAAGGGTTAAGATTCAAAAATGTTTACATATAGATATCTAATTGAGCCAGAACTCTTTGTTGAAAAAAACTCTCTTTTCCCCGTGGTACTATTCTGAAACTTTTGTCAAAAATCAATTGACCACATATGTGAGGTTTGAATTTTGAACTCTATTTTGTCCTGTTCATTTATGGTTCAGTGTAGTTTTATGATCTCAGTATTTGGCTACTCTACATTCTATAACTTTATTTTTGTTTTTTAACCAAACATGTTCATGTTAATTTCTGTCAAGAAAAAAAAAAGATCGCTGGAATTCTGATTGGGTTGGCATTAAATCTATGTACAAATTTTGGGACAATTTATAGTTAAACAATAGTCTGTCTTAACATTCATTAAATAATATTTCTAAATGATTATGTTTTCTTTCATTTCTCTCAGCAATATTTTGCAATTTTTGTTGTGCATGGCTGATCTGGTGTGTCTTGTTTCTAAATTTACCTGCTTGCACCTGAGTATCCCTTGTTTTGGATGTTATCATAAATGGTATTTTTTATTTCTATTTTCATTGTTCATTGCTACTATGGCAAACTACAACTACTTTATGTATATTTACTCTGTAGCCTGTATCATTACTGAACTGATTAGCTCTATATTAGTTTTTGTAGACTCCTTATTGTCTTCTGTATACATGGTGATGTGGTCTGCAGACCACATGTGTTGTTTCTTTCCAATCTGTACTTCTTTTTCTTTCCTTGTGTACTGGTTAAGTACCCTAGGGTAAAACTTAAAGTAAATGGTGACAAAGACATTCTTGCCTTTTTCTCAATCTTAGGTAGAACATATTAAACCATTTGATATTGATTATAATAACTATATGATTTTCTACATAGCCTTTTAACAATATAGTGACATTCCACTTTTTCCAAGTTTGTGGAGAGTTTTTATCATATGGGAAGCTGAATTTGTCAATCACTTCTTCTGCATTCATTGATCGTGTTATTTTGTATTTTTACTAAGTCAGAATAGGGAATTAAATTGATTGATTTTCAAATGCTGAACCAACATGTTATTTTAATGAGCCTTTTTTGGAATGATGCACTTTTTTTTTTTTAAATTTTGCACTGGATTCAATTTGCTAAAATTTTGTGAAGTAATTCTGACTATCTGTTCATGAGGGATATTATCCTGGAGTTTTCTTTTCTAGAAACATGTTAACTGATCAAGTTAGGTGAGATATATTCCCATTGAATTTTCTGAAAGACTTCTTGTAGAGTTCTATAATTTGCTTCTATAAATACTTAGTAGAATTCATGAGTAAAACTATATGGAGCTTCCTATGCAAGAAGATCTGTTTGCAACTTTTATTTTAAACTTACTTTTTAAAAGTTTTTCTCATTCCTGCCACTAAACTTAGAATCCATCTTGATGAGGGTCACCCGTCCTAACTATGTGGAAGGATGGCGCTCTCTCTGCTTGCCGATAGTTGTTAAAAAGTACCATATTCCATCGCCATGGAAGAAAGGTAAAATAAGCTGCATAAACTTTTAGCATTAGAATAAAATGAGAATTTTACCGAAATGCAATGGAAAGAAGAAACTCTTTGAGAAGGAAAATAGAAGGTAGAATGAGAGAGTAAACCAGATTATTAAAAACGAGGAAAGACAAAGGGGATGTTGAAGCTGGAATCTAGACAGCGATTCAGTCCACGCGGCAGGCAGCTCCACGTGGAATATCTCTGTACGCACTGGAAGGAGTTGTATGAGGAGCAGAAACTGGTGAAAGGGAAGATCTTTTCAGAACTCTGAGCAAAAGCTAGATCAGCTCAAGAGTTGAGAAGACGGAAGGATCTGGTGGAGGGCAGGCACCTGGGCTGAATTCCAGGTCCGACGCGTCCGGGGGCAGGGTGAGTGGTGCAGCAGCTAAAGGGAGAGCTGGGAATCTTAAAGGATTCCCACTCCTACTGGGAAATAAATAGAAGGCAGAGATTAACTTGAGAATGAACAGGATAAGCTGCAAAAAGAGAATACACAGCAGGAAATTAGGGCCTTTGCACAAAGTGCTCTAAGAGAACATAAAGCAGAAATACAGAAAAGAGCAGGATTTGCACATGATGTTGATGCTTGTTCCTTCAAGACTTATAGGAGGAGGCTAATAAGAAGCAGCAACTAAGAGAAGAAATGGGAAGAAAGCAGACAATACGTGTATATCATGATTATGTAACATAGCACGATGCGGGGCAAGAAACTCCCGAGAAAGAATTAGACAAAATAATAAAGGGAGAAAAAGGGGGTGGGGGAGATGACTAAGGACAAGAAGCTAAAACGTGGAAAGGAGGCAAGTCAACAACTTGTGAGTAAGGTCATGTGTACAGGAAAAGTTCAAGGTCAAGAAGGGTAGTGAAGAAAAGCAAATGAACAGAAAGGCTGGACTACAGAAGAGGAATGCGTAAGGGAAGCTCTTACAGAAGATGAAGAGAAGCTGAATTTTGCAAGATGCTGCAGTTTAGTCCAGGAGAAGGAGAGGTAGAGGGCAATGCAAACATCACCCAGCAGCAGGCATGGGGATAAGAGAAGGGGAGGGGCACTGAGCATCTGAAGTGAGGATGTAACAGGCAAAATCAAGGCGCTAGCAAGCACCCTCAGCTGCATCTGGAACAGATGTCTCTCGTGGGGAATATGCCCCAATAGGCTCCCAGTATAGCTTCCCAAACCTCAGTATATTTTTTCTCAGTCTTTTGATACTTTTAACTACACTATACCTGTATGTACCTTCAAAAATATAGGAGACTACACAGCCTCTTCAATCGTACCAGCAGTGTATGGTCTGCAAGCAGTTCCAGCATTATTATTATTATTAGGAGGGAGATTCCTTAGAATTGATGGGTCTAAATTGTAATTTGGCAGTAAGAGAAAGAAAAAAATGCTTCATCATCCCTGGAGGCTGGTGACAACAAGCCTAATGGGTGGGGAGAGAAGCCGCAAGATTCCTGCACTTCTCCCAGATCTTCAAAGTAAGTGATCACTGGAGAGGACAGTTTGCTTGGACATGTCAAGACTCTTCTGGAAAACTGTGGAAGCTCCTCCTAGGGCCACCGAGGTTACAAGCCTGCCTGAGCAGCCGACTGACCTCTCCTCAAGCATCCGCGGTAACCTGAAATTTTGCCCCACACTCCACCAGACATACCAGTCTCTGCCAGGTCTAGAGTTTTAGCCCTCCTATCCGAGGGCCTTGCAAGGAAAATCACTTAACTGCTCGGAGGCTGCCTCTGGGGAACTGAGAGTTTTGCTTTGCAAATGGGACACCCTTTCCTAAACATTAGCTAAGAATTCCCTCCATCCCCTCTGCCTCAAACTTAAACTGACTCTCCTGCCCAGTGGCGACCTTAGGAGGAGAAAGGAGTCAGAACCTGTACTTAGCTTACCTTCTTTTCAAAATCCTTTAAGGTCTATTTATTCGAGTTATGATTTAGTATAGTTTTACTTCTTTACCATTATAAATTCTTTGAGAATATATGCTTTATCTTTTAATTCTCTCTTATCTTCACATTTTCCTTATCATGGTGTTCAGTTCAAATTTGAAATCGAATAAATATCTCCCGTTCCCAGAATTTACGTTAGATCACTTTTACAGACAATTCCAAGTCCTACCTCTAGATGGGGCACGTGACGTGTTTCCCCTGCCTGGGAAAAGCCAGGGCGGACTCCGTCGTCAGGTGGCTCTCAACTTCCATGCTTGAGTTTTGGTTTTCATTCAGAACTTTGTAATAACCAACTTCATTATAAAACCTTTGGAAAATGTAATTCTGTAAAACATTGAAAACTCTACTTTAACAAGGATATATCCGGTACATTTTCTAATGGCACTTATATTTTACAATTAAAAGCCTTGTTTTCTATCAAGCCAAAACTACTCCAAGAGGTCATTCGACTGTGTTTACAAAGTGCCATAAGATCTTTGTCTTGTATTTTTCTCTTTAAGAAATGTGGCAGTAGAAAAGAGTGGCTTCAGAGCCGTGACTGCTGGTAGGGAGGACGGAGCAAAGCGCAAGAAATGGTGTTTAAGAGTTCTAGTGCCAAATGCACGGTTGAAAGGTACAGGTGGAGAGAACCAGCTGAAGAAGTCAGGGAACACGCAAAGAGACTGGGCTGGAATTCTTCCAAACAGAGTTCAAAATGAAAACATTCCAGTGTCTGTATGGAGCACTTGGTTTGGGGGTTCAGGCTCCAGGATGGATTCCAGGAGCAGCTGTGAGCCCTGACCCCATGAAAAGCTCTCAGACCATAGGACTTCAGGTATTTGTATTTGTATTTTTTTTTTTTTTGACCTGAATCGGGAGCCACACTTAGTCCTCTTCCTCTTCAATGCATCAGAACATCTTTCTCTTTGAAAAAGGGGGACATGGGTGGTGCCTGTGGCTCAGTGAGTAGGGCGCTGGCCCCATATGCCAGCGGTGGCGGGTTCAAACCTGGCCCCGGCCAAACTGAAAAAGGGGGACACCTTTTGGAGACAAAAGGTTTTGTCTTGGATAACCTCAAGAGAAATCACTCAAGACGTTTACCTTCTGGGCCCAACCTGCAGACCCCACAGCAGTCAGTTGGCCAGGCCTTTCTGGACAAGGTCCCTTGGCTCCATGGTCTGCTTCCAAACAATGGGCAGGAGAGACAGCCTCTGTTCACCATGTCCGAATTTTGATTGTTTATTAAATTTAGGGAAAATGTACCTGGTTTGGAAGAGGTGGCTAAAATTCTCACTTAAGTGTTAAGAAATTATTTCTATGAGTGAGGGAGAGACAGAGGACCTCCCAAGCCTCATGCCTCATAGCATTAGCAATGTGAAATGTTTATTTCAGAAAGTGAGATGAACAGATATCAGAGCCAGTGGGAAACAGTGCTTAAAAAAATAGATTCTTCTTTCAAGAGTTTGTTATGAGGTGTTTTGTTTTAAAATTTCACTTAGACACACTATTTGTTAAATGCCATTAAAAAAAAAAAAATGCAGCCCCCATCCCGCCTCCAGGAAGGGCTAGAAAACATACTTGCAATGCTTCATTGACCTTGGCTGTCCGTGCTGTTCCACTGAAATGACCAGGTTATTTTCTCTAAAAGTAAATGCTCGAAACTCTTTTTGTAGATGCTAATAGATTAGATGAAACTGCTCACTGTGACCACTCTTCAAGGGTCAAAGATCAAAGTTCACAATAGCTTTGTTAAAATACAATCTAGGCCTTGCACAATCTGCAGAATGCTGGTTCATCTTTAATGCTACCCTTGGGGGAAGCTGGAAGAACAAGTCCAAGAGGAATTCTTTTTTATGTGTATCACAGTTTTTAAATTGTCTTCCTTCAACACTGAAGAGGAAGTCAGAGAACCTAAATGCATCTTTCATTTCTGAGCAAAAATGTATAGCGACTCAAGTTTAATGAAAGTCTGCGTTAGATTATCCAACCAAGTAAATTGCATTTCATCTTGTAAAAGAAGACTTATGAGAGACACACTGCCCTGCAGGCAGAAGTGATAACCACCTGTCTAATTCTCCTGGTTAAACAGGTTTCCCAAGCAAGGTTGGCTATGGACCCTTCCACAATCACCTGCAACCTGGACTTGCTCAATTTATGGAATAATATTCATTGGACAAACTAGAAAAGGCACTTGTTAGGTAACCACGACAATACAGCCAATTTAAAGGAACATTTCTGCCTGGCAGGGCTCGGAAGAGATGCTGTTACTTCCACAGTTCCCACCACGTGGTTGCCCACCCATATGCCTTTTCTTGGAAAGTAGAGGAGCGACTGGTGTCTGTGATCCTTAGATCACAGGAGGAGTGTTAGAACCTGCTAGAACTGCATTTCATTTATTCATCACAATGAAGATTTTTGGAATAGGGTCAGGAGCAGCTAGACCTTCTCAAAAGAGATTTTAGAAAGCCAAAGCTTGGCATGGAATTTGGGAAACATTATTCTGTATCTGTGTCCCCAAATCAACAGCATTGTATGCTGACAACCTGATTGGAATTTTTGGAGAAATCTAGAAATAAAAAGACATGCTGGACTTGGGTGACTGGAAGTGACAGTCCTTCTTTTCCTCGGTCAACTTTGTGGGCAGCTCATGTGCATGAGCGAGAGAGGGAAAGAGATGCCATGCCGTGCCCACAGCCTGACTATGTTCCAGGAAGACCTTTGGCCAGTTCCTGACAACGCTCTTCCCTGCATTAATACACAAGATAGTACATTGTTTGTTGAAAATCTGGCTCTAGCAATTACTTAATATAGATCGTCTCAATTTATCTTCATGGAAATCCTATGAGGTGTTGAATGACAATTTTCTGCTTTACTGATGGGAAAAATGAGGCCCAGGTAAGATCAGTATCCAAGATCTCATGGCTAATAAGAAATAGGAATAGGATTCAAACCTAACCAGTTTGACACAAAAGCCTGTGTCTGAATACACTATAATTGACTGTTTTCCAAAGCAAGATCCCAAAGTATACCGATGTATGTCAATGGGTGTTGGTTGGAACTTTTATTCTTACTGTATCAGATAATGAAAAAGAAAACAAAACTGCATGTTACAGAAGCAAAAGTACAACTAACACGAGAATAAGAAGATTCACTCTGTACAGGGTGATCCCATCAAGAATATCCCTGAGGAGACTGAAGGACATAAATGAGATGTTCATTGAGTAAATAGGGCTGGAAAAAGGAGTCTGGGCAGGAAGGACAGCAAGATCAGACAGTGCTGAATAACAGGCTGTTTGAGTAACTGGCAGCAGGTTGGTTTGGCTGTAGTATAAGCCATAGGTGAGGAAATGAGGCCAGCCAGGTAGGCAGGTGCCAGATGTGATCAGGGGGATTTCGGTGCATTGCTCTCTCAGAGGCGTGGAGTTTTTATTCTAGGGATGTCACCAAGTCACTAGGTGATTCTAGATTTGTGATATGTGTGTGTGCGGGTGGTGATGACATGGTTGCTGCAGCAAGCTAAACAATAGACACCCACAGCATTATCTTCCAGACTAGGGTCACTCCAGTTAATTTAAACATAAAACAGTTTGGGCCGGAGGAACTCCACAGCCAGAGGACACTGAGCGAGAGTTACACATAAAAGCCCCCACATTCCTTCCCGTGTACTAAACATGGAGGTGGACGCTTTCTCCCTCATCTACTGCTGCATTCCTTCCACACCTGATTTCCTGGAACTTAACACACCTCACTGTGCCCTTTTTTCAGACAAATCACCTGTCTGTGATGCAATCCAAATGCTCTTTTTAGTATTTATACGTGCAATTCAAAGTTTCAAACGGAAGTAGATTTCCCTGGTGCAGATAAGTTGACAATCTTGGAAATCTTTACACTGTTTCTAAATAGTGAGCTGAAGGCTCTTTGCTACTAACAGGTTTGTGTTTGTTTCACACTAATAAATATATATGTACATAATGTACACAGATATCTATATATACACTTAGACACATATGCACAGATGTATACACACACTTCTAGTGATTTCATTTTTAAACTTTATTCCTAGAAGTTAAAAGAAAATTCTATGCTAATGTCTTTAATTTTGTATTTGTGAGTTCACAATGCCTGATTGACAGGGTTGTTATAAGGCTTAAATTATATGACATATAATGTACTAACACAGCTTGCCCAAAGCAGGCACTTGCTCATAGCTCCACCTTCATCTCTTCTAGAAAATTAGAAATAAATATAAGAAATTTGTCTAGAGGCTTGGCACCCGTAACTCAGTGAGTAGGGTGCCAGCCACATACACCAAAGCTGGAGGGTTGGAGCCCAGCCTGGCCTGCTAAACAATGACAATTGCAACCAAAAAATAGCCAGGCGTTGTGGCAGGTGCCTGTAGTCCCAGCTACTTAGGAAGCTGAGGTAAGGGAATTGCTTAAGCCCAAGAGTTTGAGGTTGCTATGAGCTGTGATGCCATAGCACTCTATCGAGTCTCAAAAAAGAAATAAACAAAGAAAGAAATTTGTCTGGACAGTGTCAGGCAAAGGATAGAAGTCTATCTCAAACTATCTTAAATGAAATTTTTTTAGCTTTTTTGAGAAAGAGTCTCACTATGTCACCCTCGGTAGAGTGCCGTGGCATCACAGCTCATAGTGACCTCAAACTCTTGGGCTCAAGTGATTCTCTAACCTCAGCCTCCCAAGTAGCTGGGACTACAGGCACCTGCCACAAGCCTGGCTAATTTTTCTAGCATTTGTAATAAGGAAGTTCAGAACTGGCTGGACCCAGGCCTGAATTGATTAGGCATACAAGAGCTCACCTCTCCTCCCTCTCTCTTTTCTTTTTTCCTTCTTTCCTCCCTCTCGTTTCTTCATTAATGCTGGATGGATGATCAGGAAGTGGCAAGGACACTCTATATTTAACAGAAAAGCAGTCTCAGAGTAGAGAACATTTCTTTCCAATGGCTTCATCAGTATATCTCAAAAGGCTGGAATGCCTTAAAAGCCGTTGAAGTCCTGAGACTCTTAATAATTTATTATCATGACCTCTTTGTATCAGTGGGTACACTTGTGCCTAGAATATTGCATGGAATTCTGGTAAATTCAAATAAGGAAAAGAAGTAAGCCAACAAATACTCAAACAAAGGCAATTACACTGCCCAATGGTATGAAGATGACTCTGTATTGAGTCATAAAACAGAGACTAGACTCCAGCCTAGAAAAATTAGGGCTTCCAGCTTGCTCATAGTAAACTTTTATGTAGAATAATACATTGGGAAAATGACATCCCTCCTTGGCATCTCGGCCCTTGGGAACATGGTCTGGTAGTGAGAAGGAAGTATATGCATTCTTCCCCCAGGTAGGCACAGCCCTGCTTCAGAGGCAGGAATTGGCACAGAGACTTGGGCTGGACTTCAACTCTTTGTTGCTCTACTGTCCAGCCACCTGTGGAGAGGCACCGCCCACATTAACATATATGGAGCAGCTCTGGCTTAGAGGACACACAACACACTATTCCTGCATGCCCAGCACATACAGGCCATTCAGTATTTGCTTAATGAAGTAAACACACAGTAATTTTGATTGCCAGACATTTAATTATAAGAACTAGGTAACCACACATGTTATGAACATATGTAAATGTCTATTTTACACAAAAGAGAGGAGTTAACTTTCAGAATCATGTTATCCCAAGACAGGGCACATGCTAACATATTTAAAAAATTGAAAAGAGTTAAGATTAATAAATTCAAGCAGCCGCACAGGTATGTACCTAAGCTTTTGAGCTTGACATTAAAAAGTGCTGCTATGTTTTTGTGTATGAACTATACACTCATCAAAAGTTGAGTAAGAATCAGGCATAACTCACCCAGGGTAACAGATGGCATCAATGGCATCACTGTAACCAGTTCCTCCCATAAATTCTTGTTTGGTCTTTCCTTCAGGACCATTGCTATGACCCATTGTCTACGAAGTGAGTTATTTATACTCTTTTAAGAACATGAGAGGATTGTTGGTGGCAACAGCAGAGGGTGTAGGGGATCCATGACTTGCAGGCAGTGGAGGAAGGTAGAAGGAAGAGGGGGGCAAGGAAGAAGGGAGGGGAGAGCAGTGGTGCCGGCCCATCTTCTCTCCTCTCAACCACACTCACATACACAACCCTGTATTTGATTCTCCACCTAAAATACCACAGAAGGTTTCCAAGACACAGCTGGAACAACAGGGGTAGGTCCCCAGAGATGGACCACTCTGGAAGCAGCCCAAAGTCCCAGGATATGAGAAAAGTTCACCCCAAGGCCAGACCCTAGTGCAGGAATTCAGCTGTATGTCCCTAAGGCTGGCTAAGATGGAGGTGTGGCTCCTAGCTCTGTCTCAACTACAGCCAAGACATGGAAAACCAGAGGTTACAAGCACAGATTCAGACTCAAGTCCGGTTTTGTTACTTATTAGCTACCTGACTTTAGTTGTAAATTGGGGACATTAGGAATACCTGCTTTCATAGGGCTGCTGTGAGAAATAATGTAATAAAGTTGGTAAAGCGTGAAACACAGCAGCCAGCACACAGTAGACACCTAATAAATAGTAGCTGTTACTATTACTGTGCAGTGAATCCCGGGCCCTGGGAAGGAGACCTCTAGCTTCATTAAACCATCATCCAACAAACAAATATAAAAACCTTTTTAGAGCTGAACATCTAAGTTATCTTTGTGCCTAAAGAAGTTGCTGAGACTATCTTGAACATTATGAAAAGACACATGAATGACTTTGTAAAATGACTGCCGTTTTCTAAACTGATGACAACAGTGAGGGAGAAGAAACACATTCACATCATTTTATAGGCCCTGATGAGTAACTTATTTGCATCAGAAGAACCTCTTCTGGAAATCAGTTCTGACAGTTGTGTACCAAAAAGTCATTTGCATATGTTTTGCTAGAAATTAATTTTCAGTACAGACAACAGTGATAGTAGTCAGGGGAAACTGATTTATGCTGATATACAAAACAACCAGAAAACATCAGAACATAAAAGGATTAAAGAATTTCACACAAGGTGTCCATTATGAGTGGCATCATCCTTGTACTCAGAGACAGAGGGTAATGAGGCAATTACAATCTCAAATGCCACCGTGAGTGCAGGTTAACACCAGCAGGTGAAACCAGAATTTTTTTAGTCTTCACCTTAAACTAAGGAAGATTAAGCTAAAAAATCCCTTTATTGATGAATAACAATGCAGAGTCCCATTCTGCTGACGAAGATCTGTGATTTATAAATAGGTGAGTTGAATTATTGTTTATATTTCATTATCTGTAAGGTATTTTAATGGTTTTTAAAGTGTTATCCATTAAAAAGGTTAACATTTTGACATTTATAGTTAACGTCTCAAAACAAGTCATACTGGCTTTCCATTTAAGATGATAATGTTAGGTTTTATTTCCTAAACACCACTTTATTTAAGAAAGTATGTGTTGATTTAAAAAAAAAACAAAACTGCTAATTGAACAATAATACTGGTATATTTATGCCCAAACACTGGAATGCTGGTCAAGAATGAATGGTCTGGGGAAATATTATTTTCACCCACGTTGACATTTCCTGTGATAGTATAATAATGCAGGAGTATTAGGCTTGTTAAATGGAAGCAACAGCAGTTCTCAACCTGTGGGTCATGACCCACAGGAAATATATTAAAGGGCTGCAGCATTGGGAAGGTTAGGAACCACTGGTTCATTACCTACTGAGACAGGCCATGATACATTAAATCATCAACTTAAGAGTATACATAGGACTCTGATGCTCCATGACTGAACAAAAGATTCTAGAAACCAGTATTTCCCCCCAGGGTTCTTCTAGTATTCAGTTGCTCTCCTGCTCTATCAAGTTCCAATATTTCTAAAAAATTACTAAAGTTTGGCTAAGTTGCCTTGAAAGAAAATGATCTTCAAAAATGTTGTTAAAATGCATTTTAATCTGAAAATAAATAGAGTGCAGCTGGATGAAAAGCAGCATGTGAAACTGAGATTGCTCCTCCACACACGTGGGACCAAGAGTGCTCCTCCACACACATAGGACAGAAAGTGCTCCTCCACACACATAGGACAGAGAGTGCTCCTCCACACACATGGGACCAAGAGTGCTCCTCCACACACATGGGACCAAGAGTGCTCCTCCACACACATGGGACCAAGAGTGCTCCTCCACACACATAGGACAGAGAGTACTCCTCCACACACATGGGACAGAGAGTGCTCCTCCACACACATGGGACCAAGAGTGCTCCTCCACACACATGGGACAGAGAGTGCTCCTCCACACACGGGACAGAGTGCTCCTCCACACACATGGGACAGAGAGTGCTCCTCCACACATGGGACAGAGAGTGCTCCTCCACACACGGGACCAAGAGTGCTCCTCCACACACCTGGGACCAAGAGTGCTCCTCCACACACACGGGACAGAGTGCTCCTCCACACACATGGGACAGAGAGTGCTCCTCCACACACATGGGACCGAGAGTGCTCCTCCACACACATGGGACCAAGAGTGCTCCTCCACACACATGGGACAGAGTGCTCCTCCACACATGGGACAGAGAGTGCTCCTCCACATACATAAGACAGAGAGTGTTCCTCCACACACATGAGACTGAGAGTGCTACTCCACACACATAGGACAGAGAGTGCTCCTCCACACACATGGGACAGAAAGTGTTCCTCCACACACATAGGACCAAGAGTGCTGCTCCACCCACATGGAACTAAAGGTGCTCCTCCACACACATAGTTCCAAGAGTGTTCTTCCACATGTATGGGACTGAGGGTGCTCCTCCACACATGTGGGACCAAGAGTGCTCCTCCACACCTGTGGGACTGAGGATGCTCCTCCACAGGTGTGGGACCAAGGGTGCTTCTCCATACACATGGGACCAAGGGTGCTCCTCCACAGGTGTGGGACTGAGGGTGCTTCTCCATACACATGGGACCGAGGGTGCTTCTCCACAGGTGTGGGACCGAGGGTGCTTCTCCATACACATGGGACTGAGGGTGCTCCTCCACACATGTGGGACCAAGAGTGCTCCTCCACAGGTGTGGGACCGAGGGTGCTTCTCCATACACATGGGACTGAGGGTGCTCCTCCACACACATGGGAATGAGGATACTCCTCCACACGTGGGACTCAGGATGCTCCTCCACACGTGTGGGACTGAGGATGCTCCTCCCCCATCCCCCACCCCCGAAATATGTTAAAATCCTCACTCTAGTATCTGTGACTGTGACCTTATTTGGAAATAGGGCTTTTGTAGACATAATCAAATTAAAATGAGGTTATCCTGGATTAGGAAGGTCCCTAAAGCTAATGACTGGTCTCTCCATTTTTTTTTTTAAATAGGGCGAAAGACACACAGAAGGAAGATAGCCATGAGAAGGCAGAGGCAGAAATCAGAGTAATACAGCTATAAGCCAAGAATTCCAAGAATTTCTGACAACCACCAGAAGCAAGGAAAGAGGATGGAACAGAGTCTCCCTGACAGTCTCCAGAACTGAGAGAATACATTTCATTGTCTAAGCAACTCAGTCTGTGGTAATTTGTTACAGGAACCAACTGTAGGAAAGTAATACAGATGGTAATATGGTACAATGGAATGAAAATTAAACTTCTAGACCAAAGACCTTCGTGATGCATGAAACAGAAGAGTTATGATGCTGAGTTATGACCTTCACTTACATTACCTGTAAAGTAGGAGTAATACAGTAGAACCTCTGTAAGTTGACCACCCAAGGCACTTTAACAAAATAGACAACATACAGGGGTGGTCAACATAAGGAACTAGGCTACCGTATTGATACGTACATGTGGTCCATGTCCACTCTAAGAAAATTAGGTCATCTTAAGCAGGTGGTCAATGTAGGGAGGTGGTCAACTATGGAGGTTCTACTGTAATATTTCCTTGTCAATTTAGAGGATTGTGTGAAGATTAAGTTTAAACTCCCTGAGATATACTGGGTGTTTTAAAGTGTATTCAGTGGAACTTGAATTTGAAAGTTGATTAAAAATAGATTCTCTGGTGAAGTAGGTTTGGAAAATCCGATATATATGACTTCTCTACAGAAGACTCACAACACAGGTTATTATGTAAAAGCCACAAAGAATACTTATAATTTGGAATCTATTTAGCCTTAGTTTACCCACTCTTCCTACAAATTGATTTGACCATAGAATATTTCCTTTGTGGAACTTGAATTAATGTCTTGTGAATGCTTTTATTCCTTTAGAGCGCGCTTCGGGAAACATGGCACTATGCCACTGGAAGATGTTCTAGCTCTTGGGGCTATCCACTTAGGAAGCATTTATAGAGGAAAAATGGAGAGCACTTAGCAAATCTGCAGAAATCCTCCACACGTCTCATGGCAGAGATCCTGCTGATGCTTGACGCCCACATGACTTCTGCTGAATGGAACTGGAAGATAGAGTAACAGCTTTCATAAAATGCATACACTACCCCCAAGTCCAGGAGCCGTAAAAGTTCCTCTGCCTTTTGGCAGGAAGGAAACAGACAACTGTTAAGAATCTTCCATGTTCTGAGCCCCATAAAAGACAATTTCACAAATATTATCTC
Organism: Otolemur garnettii; assembly: GCF_000181295.1. Classification (NCBI taxonomy): domain Eukaryota; kingdom Metazoa; phylum Chordata; class Mammalia; order Primates; family Galagidae; genus Otolemur; species Otolemur garnettii. The sequence goes on along the minus strand of NW_003852458.1, from coordinate 7,300,795 downwards.
ATTACGCTGAAATATTTGTGCTCTTAATATTTGTATCCTAAAACACATATGTGAAAAATGTATTTACGTATGAAAATATATTTCATTTAATAACAAAACCCCAATTTAAAATTATTTATTAACACTTGCATTGGCACTAAAATCTAAAATAAATATTTAATTATCTCATCCAGAGTCCCAGATGATGTATTTTTATATTAGAAAAGCCTGCAAGTCTCAGTGGACCATCAGCTGTTAACCACCCTAACAATTCTGAGTGATGAGTCAATTCGTCCATTGTTCTAGCTGTGAGAACAGACCAGGAACATAACAGGTTTAGGCCCTGACTTCCTGGAATTTATATTACAGAGGGAGGAGACTAAGCACAAAGAAATAAGAACAAGGTGATGACATTATCATGGAGAAAAATTAAGCAAGGAAGCAGAATAAGAGGAAGGTGAGTGAATGTTACTTCCCAAGAGATAAATTGGCCATTAGATAAAAATAGTCTTCTGGGCCTTGGCGTTCCCCATGACCCAGTCTTCTGTCCTTCACTTGTGTCTAAACTCAGTTCTTGAGTAATCTCATGTAGTCTCATGGATTTAAGTATCGCTTACTAGTAGATGACACCAAGCTCAGATTCCAACCTGAACACCACACTACTACATCTAACTGCCTACTTACCATCTCCATGTGGGTGTGAAAATGGAATATTGAATGTAATCTGTCACCAGTCACACTCTTGATTCTCACTTGCCCACCTACCCCCTGCTCCTGTCCATTCATTCCCTTTCATCTAATGTCATCTAAATGTCTCTGCATGTTTAGCCTTAAATCTTACCTTCATCCTTGACTCTTTTCTCTCTTATGCCTCACTTGCTCTTCACCAGAAAATCCTGCTAACTCTATTTTCTTTTTTTTTTTTCACTTCAGATTAATATGAGGGTACATACAATTAGGTTGCGTTTGCCTTTGTAGAGTGGGAGTAGATTAACAACATGTTAACTCTATTTTCTTTTTTTCCTTTTCTGGGTTTTTTTTTTTTTTTTTTTTGGTTTTTGAGACAGAGTCTCACTCTGTCACCCTGCTGCAATGTCATAGCTCACATCAACCTAAAACTCTTGGGTTCAAGTGATCCTCATGCCTCAGACTCCTGAGTAACTCGGACTACAGGCTCCCACCACAACACCCAGCTATTTCTAGAGTCATGTCTTGCTCTTGCTCAGGCTGGTCTTGAACTCAGGAGCTCAAGGGATCCACCCACTTCAGCTGCCCAGAGTGCTAGGATTATAGGTGTGAGTCACTGCACCTGGCCTGTTAACCCCATTTTCAAAACACATTCACAACTTTCACCATCTCTGCCACATTAGCTCAGGTCTGAGTCACCATTGTCTCTCAGATGAAATAATAGGAATTAACAGTCACTAATTGGCGTCCTAATTCCACAGCTTTCTCCTCCTCCAGGCCATAGTTATATGCTCTGCCCAGGAGATATCTATAAATATGAGTCAGATCAAATAACTATTATAACACGTCTCTCCTCAAAACTAAATTGTTTCTCAGTTTTTTCCAAGTTGAAGTTAAGTTCTTACCACATCCTGAGAAGTCCCTACGTGATCTGCGCCCTGGGTCCCACTCTCATCTCTTATTTCTCTGCCCATAATTACTATGTTGCAGCCGCGCTGGGTTTCCTTGCTCTTCCATGAGGGTGCGAAGTACTCTGCCATCACAGGAGGGTCATCTGCATTTGCTGTTTCCTCAGCCCAGTAGTATCTTCTCTTCCCCCAGGTATCCTGACCATTCCTACGTTTTCCTCTGGTTCAGCTCAGTCTCTTCCCTCCCTACCATGCATATGAAATAACACACTGAGCGTTGTCCCTTTCTTAAACTCTCTCCAAATCCCCTGATTTGAGTGTATCATTGTTTTCTATTAGGAACCTGTATAACATGGCTTTAGAATGGACTTTGTCTCATCAGCCCCCTCTCCTCCATCATGTCACTATGATGTAGGTACAATTCCCATTTTGCAAACAAGAAGACTGGAAATTTGCTTGAACTCACACAGAACAGGGCAGAGTCAGAGTATAAATAAGCCTCCAAAGCCTATACCTCTAACCATTTCATTATATTTCAAAACAAAATCAATTCTAGTCAATTTGTAATTGATAAGTCATAAACAATTATAAAGTTACAAATTAATTTGCAATACATTAAAATAATTTTTAAAGTATTTACTATATGACAAACATTTTAGGTCTGGTTCCTTGGATGCTTACTCTAACCCTATTATGATCACGGTTGTAGAGATGTTTAGAAGTGTTGCTTAAGAGTCAAAGAATTTCTTACGCGCGGCGCCTGTGGCTCAAAGGAGTAGAGCACCGGCCCTATATGCCGGAGGTGGCAGGTTCAAACCCAGCCCTTGCCAAAAACTGCAAAAAAAATTAAAAAATAGCTGGGCATTGTGGCAGGCACCTGTAGTCCCAGCTACTCGGGGGGCTGAGGCAAGAGAATTGCCTAAGCCCAGGAGTTGGAGGTTGCTATGAGCTATGATGCTACAGCACTCTACTGAGGGTGATAAAGTGAGAATCTGTCTCTAAAAAAAAAAAAGTCAAGGAATTTCTCAATAAATAGCAGAGCTGATATGTGAATGCTCCAAAATTCATGTTAAAAAAAATCTTTATATTATATTGCAATGATAATACTATAGGTATGAAAAGAATTTCCAATTGAAAAAGAATGAAGAATTATAGTCATATTTAATATATATATTAGACTTAAATATTTTGAACAGATTCTGTTTAGTTACCAAGAATGCAATACAATTAATAGCAGCTTCCTGAGCATCCATGTACTTGGCATGCTAATTTGCCTTTGCGGGGTCAATATTACCATATGGATTTGACAGAAGCAAAGTGTAGCCCTCCAGCTCTTGAATACACTTAACAATCACTGTGACCTTCCAATCACAAAAGAATAGACCTAGATTTTCTGAGGACCTGCCCTGTACCCAGCACTAAGCCAGGAAAACCCTGTGTAGTGTATTAAAAATGTAACACACATTCTCACGCTCTGAGAATACATGGTTGGGGAGTTAAGACAGAACATAGAAAGCGATCATTCACTATGTGCCAAACGGCATGTATCAGCAAGCGTATCACAGGAGAGAAAAGGGCCGGAGGGCTCAGGGGTATCAGTGGAGGAGGTAAGCTGACGTCCTTGTTGATACAGCTTTGATTCTTCCCTTTCTGGCTTTAAGATACTAATTACAAGATACAAATCATTAGATATCAATCCTTTAGTCCAACATTCTCTTGGAATTAATTTCAAGTAAAAATGGCCACTTTCTAAAGGTAGTGATTATTTTGAGTAAATGGTCCCAATTAGCATAGAGGGTTCTTGCCACTCCAAATGTCCCAAGGAGGTTAATCCTAGCAGATGCCTCCTGAGAGTTTTCCCACAGCTCACGTTCATCATTTGTCATTCCCACAGCAAAGCTCTTTTTAGACTGCTCAACAATCTTAGAGCCCTTGGCTGTAGGAAAAGCACACCAGCTTGCCCTGCTAGTCTATTCTTTAGCCCTCCACTTAGAAAGGGCTTTATAGTTCCTCCCAGGGATAAAATTCAGGCAATGCAAAATAATCAGCCCAAAATCTTTGTGGGTCTGGGATTTTTTGACCCTGATCATGTCTCATGTGTAGTTTTTCAGGATCATGCTAGGGTGTTTTATTTGCTGTAGAGTAGTCCTCGGAGTTCCACATAGCAAATACAGGCTTGTACAGTGGTCACCGACTGGGAGAAGACAGTGACGGAGAAAAAGAGGCCGTTTTCTTTTCCTAGCACTACTTATGAATATTTTTCCCTGGGTCCTTATGAATCTTTCTGCTCACCCAAAGTAGATTCATGCTGCCAGTTCCTCCCTGGTAGCTGCCACTTGATGTATTCCATATGCCTGTGGAATTGAATATGTAATTGAATATGCATAAGAATATTTAAATACCCCTCCGTCAGGGATGGGGAAGATAAAGAGTAAGGGCCACGCCTCTGTATTGGCCGGGCAATTAGTGCACTGAGAGGAAAAACCAACACAGAGAAGGTAAAAGAAAGTCTTGGTAGCTCTCCCTTTTCAAAACTCAAAACAATAACATAGTGGTTGGCAGTCAGGGTTCAAAAAGCCGGGAGCACAATTAGCCTGTTGAAGTCTCAGCGGTGCATACGGTTTATGGATTTAAGGAATGGCATGAAAAGGCCATGAACCTCACATCCACAGAGTAAAGTTTTTAGAGCTGTTTGTTTTTGTTTTCCGGTTTAAGAAAAGAGAACCATGGGTTTGTGAGCTTCTTCTTAGTAGAGACCCATTTCCAAAGCTTAGGTTTTAAAGAAACAAACTGCTCGAGGGGCTGAGGCAAGGGGATCACTTGAGCCCAAGAGCATGAGGTTGCTATGAGCTGTGATGCCGCAACACTCTACCTAGGGCACAAAGTGAGACTCAGTCTCAAAAATAAATGAATAAATAAATAAATAAAATGAACGAAATTCTAAGGTGCACTGAGGTCTCACCAAGAGGCTGATGCAGGGAATCGGCTGTGGCCATCAGCACTCACTTGTTTCCACACAGAGGAGGCAGGACCCATGTGTGGTGACGTTCGAGACTGTAGGACACACTTCCTTTCCTAAAATCAGTGCCTCATGCTCTGCTCCTGTTTTAAAAGTTGCTTTGTGTTTGAAAGAAGGGATTTTCGAAGTGTGCCTGTTACAGCCTCAGGATTCTCTACCAGGGCCTCCGGGGCTGTGGAGGAAGCCAGGTGAGTAGTCTCCAGGACCCCCTTTCGCTTTGCCCCAGTTATGTGTTTTTACTTGTTTGCAATATTCAAATAAATGGATGGAAATGTTTAATGCAAAGGAGATTTTGCTGAGAAGTAAAAACAAGAAAATGAAGAACATCAACAAGGTATCCGCAAGTTTAGAGAACAACTGAGTCAAGACCTCACTTCCAGTGGGGGGGTGTGTTAAAACACCCTCCTTGCAGTGCGGGGGAAGAACATTGTAGAAAGGTATTTAGAGGAGTCAGTACAGTTCCTCAGCAAAGAGCAGGGCTCTAAGGAGTAGAAGCCCCAAATATAAAATATCATGGGGAGAGGAAAGGTGTGAGAAAGACCATGACAGGATAAATGTCCAAAAGGGATGAGAAGTGAAAGCAGGCCAGCCCGGGAGGTGGTTCGTGTTAGGCCCTTGGTAGAACACGCAGAATGAAAACAAAAACGTTCTCCCAGAAGCGGCTGACACGGGCAGATGGCATGGAAAGGAAAGGATGTATTAAACGGAAGAGCCACCCTAAAATGCCATATAAAAAAGGTCCGGTATCAAGAAAGTGAAGAGGCCTAAAACCCAGGTGCAGATTTCAAAGGAAGTTCCTCAGTGCCAGTGACATGACTTTGGTCCCTCACTCTCATCAAGGTATAAAGATTCTCCACGCTGGAAATGAAAAGGAGGATTTGTGAAAAAGGTTTTTTTTGATGGTCAAGCTGTACTGTGAGTTTCACCCTCCACTCCCAAGGGAGGGGTGACAGTCAAACCTGGCTCTGCCCTGGAGTCTAGAGGGAGGAGTGTCAAAGTAGACCTCTCAGAGAACTTGCTTTTCTTATCTGGAATTCAGGAAGAAGGTCCTCTGGCTGCGGGAGATCCTCTCCTGTTCTGTGAGAACAGAGAGAGCTGCAACTAGGGAAAGGGGTCATCCCCTCTGACCCGGAGGCCGGCCGGGTGGAAGGAATCCCAGCCTGGGGCCCTTTTATATGGTATCCTAAAGACATTCCTAAAGCACTTCGGCCAGAATAAAGGGTTGGGATAGTATCTGTGCAAAACAAAGCACCAGAAAATCAGAGGCTAGTGAGTGATCAGGGCAACAGGCCCGAGGCGAACCCCAGGGGAAAGCGGGAGGGTTTGCCTGATACTGGCTGAGAGGCTGTGCAGCCTGGGAGTCCTGGAAGAAAATCCCTGAGGCTCTTAGAGCCCATGCCCACCATAGGCGAGACAATGAAGTAGGCTTTTCCTTTGGCCTTTTGTCTTCCCTCTCCCTCCTTCAGCCCCCAAATCAGAAAGCTATTGAGTGGCAAGAAAAGTTGGCAAGTAAGCAAGAGGCTCATCACACGCCCTTCCCCAAGACACACATGTCCAGTGCCAGCTCTGGCAAGTAGAAGGCAAGTCTATTTGTGAATGCCGCAAGCAGGGTTGACACGTTATGACTAAACACCCCAATGTCTGAAGTAAGACTGTGTGTTTTGTAACTTAAGCAATTTGGGGTCTCTTCTCATAATCTAGAGAATCTAATGTTGTGATTCCTGAGAGAGTTTTGTTCCAAAGGCAGAAGATAATCTTTCCCCAACAAACTGTTCTTAAAGTGAGTGTGTGGGGGTGGCGGTGCCTCTTAACTGTAGGCTCATTATTATAACTAGGCCACTTAATGGCTCCTAAGACAGATAGTTGATCCCACTATAATATCCAGGGCAGGTCTTGACCCTGAGCTGAAAAGTAAAATACCCCGACTGTGGTCAGAGGAACAGTGATAAGTGAAAGGAACCCTGGAGGGTTTGTTTTACAGTCACTTGTTTGTGACTTTCAGTTTTTCATCGCAGAAGATTCTGGCAGGTGGTATTCAGCCTGGAGAGTCTTTTGATCTCACCACATGCCAGCATTCTACATCAACCCCACCCAGAGCAGTCAAAGAAACCATCTTAAGTATTCATTCCCTATATATATGCTTTGTTTTTCTTTTTTTAATGTGGGCCCCAAGGAAAACATTTTTACAAAGTGTTTAATTTATATGGAAATAGAAGGCAGTGTTTTACTTACCCTAAGCCTAAAAGTCTTTCTGTTTTCTTTTTTATATTTGTTTTTGGATGGGGGGGAGGTTAGGGGATGCTTTAAGACTCCTTCTAAAATATCAAATATTTATTTTAGTCTAGCCTTATTTTTCTCTCTCAGCAAATCCGTTCACAACTTCTCATTAATTAGAAACATAGTCACAGAGCAGGAAAGAAAAAAAAAATGTTCAGGAGAAAAAGGCATAAGCATTTGTAAGACCAAGTGAATTAAAACATAGGTATAATGTGACAGGTAGCAAGATCAACACCACATCATCTGGTAGATTCAGCAGGAAGTAGAATTAGAATAATGGCTCCAGGATTTAAGGGAAAAGACACATGACAGCCAGTTTCCTTGGGGTGTCAGGAAGTTCTTCTAGTGAGCTGTTTTATTTATAAAATATTTCAACCAAACAGTGAATAGTCATCACCTGAAAATATATCCAGCTCTATCTGCTGGCCCTCAGGAAAAGGACTTGTGTGCATTGCAGACCATTCATTCCAATGAGAGTTGGAATCCTCCTGAACTAGAGAGAAGACTGTCAATTTCACTTTCTCGCAGGTAACACCACAGCGCCCTTATTCACACACTTCACAAACATCCCTGTGAAAGTCAGGCTTGGGCTCCATCCCATCACTAGCTGAGTGAGGGTAACAAAATAGTTTAATCCCTTTAGATCTCAATTCTCTTACTTTAAAACAGAAATCTGGAAGGCGGGGTTGGTGGGAGCCTTTGACTCTCTGTGCCTGTGGTAGATGGTTCATTGAAGATTATTACCTAACCCGGACACTGGTAAGAAGGTGGCAGGTTATTTATTCACCCAAGGGCTTATGTTGTCAGAATCATTGAATTAAAAAAGTAAAAAAGATTCGCCTTCATCAGAGCACTGATGCCTTCATGGGGGTGGTGGTGAAAGATTTGTTGTTTTTCTGATGTATTTGCCAAAATTAGGTGTGGTTTGGGGTCACTCTCTTCTCTGCCATGACCTTTTTTCTGCTTCCATCAAAAATGACCACTTAGATACAGTCCATGGGTAGGAGGGAACTGACATCCTCTTCACGCAAAGAACTTTGTAGGCACAGAAATGGTCATTGTGGGTCCTTCCCTCTGTCCTGCAGGTGTCAGACCGTCACTGTGGCGTGAAGGCTCCTGCCACTTTCTGCTTCCCCCCATCTTTCCTTGTTTTCTATACTGAACAGGCTTCCCCCTCCCCCGATAATTCTTTTTTCATTTTATCCCATCACAGTATATCCAAACTAAAACAATAGGTAACAGCCAGTATCTGGTATGTAAGAATTGCCCAATAAATGACATTCTCATTATTAACAAATAGAGTGATTAGTAGCATAAACATGGAATGTTTGTGGGAATTGAGAGAAAGAAACATTTCTTTCAAACTGAGGCATTCTGAAATACTTCATGGGTGAGACAGATTTGGAACTAGCTGGAAAAATCTCCAAAGTAAGGTATGTTGAGGATTGGAGAGAAGCAGTCTGAGCTCGGAGAATACTAAAAGCAGAAACAGAGGGGATGAAGAATGGAAATGCTTCTAGATTGCCTGGAGTGTACAGTCCAAGTGCATTTCTAGTTCCGTAGAAGTCTAGAAAATTAGATGGCAGTCAGACTGTGGAGGGGGATTTATATTAGTCAATTTGATTGTCATAATAAGCAAACCCCAAGTCTCAGTGAATTGTGATACAGACATTTGTTTCTCATGGTGTGGCATATTGGTGGATGTGCATCTGCTGCTGTGCTTCTGTTTCACGTGGCATCTTATCTTAGTCTGTGACCCAGGCTGAAGCAGCAGCCCCCAATTTGGGAAACATTTCCCAAGGAAAATGACTAGCAGAAACATCTGCTCATATTTCATTGGTCCAAGCAAGTCACATGGGCCAAGCCTGACATCCACAGGGCCGAGTATACACCTCCCAGCACGGGTGGCACTAACGTATACATTGCCATAGATGGGGATGTACTTGTATACAGAGTGTGCCCCAAAAAATGTATACACATTTTAAGTGATGTTAACCATGTTTTACTTTTCAAAGTTGAAGTGAATTGCAGTAGTAATGTGTAGTATAACATTTTCTCAAAAGATGGTGTTAGTGAAATGAATGCTAGCGTCACCGGACAACAGGCAGGACAGCCAAAGAAAATGGTGGAAGCATGGTGTCGTTTGAGGAGCACAGGACCATTTTAAAGTGATATTTGATATTCAAGAACATTGTGAAAGTCTGATGACAATGCAGGTGTGAGTGTGCAACAGACCCTCCAAGACATCTAACAATTGCACGCATTCATGGTAAGTTTCAGATGTGCAGCACTGTGTGTGATGTGCTCAAAGGAAGATCTGGGAGGATCAAGTCTTAGTTCGCCATAATCTGGAGGCTGATGGTAGCCACTCTGAGCTCCTCTTGTAATGGCAGAAATGAAATGTGTCTTACAGTCATCTTTCGTCTTTTGTTATCAGCAAATGTAGAGTATTAGGTGTTACAATTTCAATACAGTTTTTTCCTTTCCTAAAACGTGTATACATTTTTTTTGACACCCTCTGTACTATTCTCAGGAAAGAGGATAACTTGTTAGTAACAACAAACCAATCTACCATGGGTAAGAAGTTGACCAAATAGAAAACTTTAATGGTTTTCAGTAGGCCAGTGACACCGTCAGGGATGTCTGCTGGTATGGAGACGAATCTGCAATGGGAAGGCGGAAAGACAAATACCACTACATGGCCCTGGCAGGAGCTGAGATGCTGACTAATGCCCTGACCCAGGGACTTCACTGCCCCCTCGACCATACGACCCAACTCTCCAGTATTTATTCTAAAATCTTCACAAACAAAATGGGAAGGAAATCACTTGTTAGGACAAGGAACAATCAAATCACTTTATAAGCATCTGGATATCAGGGAAAGTGAGCTTATTTCTCAAATTTGGTCTCAGGAAACTATGAAAGAGGAGTCAAATTTATATTTGGAGCCCACATTCTTCCTTGCACCTGTTTTTTCACAGAACCCGATAATTTCCATTCTTGTTGGCCAAGCCCCAGCTCACAGTGCTTTTATTTTGTCCCAGTCATAGCCAGGTCTCCCCACTGGCAATCCTGCACAGGCCTTCCCAGGTTACACTCACCACCTCTAGCCTGGCCCTTTGTGTCCACCCATCTTTCTCAAAGCACCACACTTCTGATTAACAACACTAACCCCATCCTCAGGGCCCACCTCAGTAAGCAGCTAGTAATCCCCACTAGAAATGTTTACATTTTAAATGAATTTCTTAGATACATAATACTTTAGCTACCAAATGACAGTCTCCTATATAAGCTAATTGAAGAAGACAAGCTTTCATAAGCAGAGAAACTAATTAGGAGCAGATCTTAAACCAGATCAAGTAGGATGTGCCCTAGTTTGTTGGGGTCTCAGTTGGAGACTCCCTAGCAGGGTATGCAGAGTATGTGACATGCTGTTTCCTGGTCTACTCAGGATGCAGACTGCCTATGCAATCTCATAAACAGAGCATTCCATAAAAGTATTGTAATGAGGGTAATAGATTCAGAGACAGACACCAAGGCAGAAACATCCAAGGACCCCCAATGACCATTTCTGTGCCCTACAAAGTTCTTTGGGATGAGGAGGGTGTCAGTTCTTTCAGTCTCATAGACTAATTAAGTCATTTTTTTTGATGGAAACAAAGGTCATGGCAGAGAAGAAAGTGACCCCAAACCAGCCCGTAAGTGTATCAGAGAAACAAAAAATCTTTCACCCACCTACAAAGCATCATTGCTCTGGTGAAGGCCAGTCTTTTTTATTTTTTTTTTTTTAACTCAGTAATTCTGACAACATAAGCCCTTGGGTGAATAAATAACTTGCCACCTTCTTACCAGTGGCTGCAGGTCATGTAATAATCTTCATTGAACCATCTATCACAGGCACAGAGAGACAAAGGCCCCTGCCAACCCCACCTTCCAGATTTATCACTCTATTCAGCAGTGTGTCCAGTTGGACCTGAAAATATATTGCCTGGAGTCTCTCATTCCTGACCCAAGGCTGAAAGAAAAAGTGACCTGGAAATCTGGTTACTACGCAGCTGAAAGCTCCCTCACCAACCTCATTGGTGCTGCTGTGCCTGGAGCTCTGTGGACCCTAAAGCGTCAGGTTCCTTTCCCCGGGAAAGAGACAGAGATCTACTTGCTCCTACTGCCGGTAAGTTAAAAGGCGTCCGTTTTCGATAAAAGTTTGAGTGGAGTAAAGGAACAGAACCGGACAAGACTTAGAAACCTGAGCTGTGAGAGGCTGGGAGACTCAGGCTGACTTGGCAGATGACAGGTTTTGTTACAGATTTTTAAAATAATGTTGCTTTAAGAACAGAAAGCAAGCCAAGCCAAGAAACGTCAACAGTAGGTTTTCCTCCTTTTTCCCTCCTAAGATACGCTGAAGCCAGGTTTAATTTTATGTCAGGAAAGAATTCCCTCCTGAGACTTTCCTGGCTACGGTTCAGTTGAGGATAATGTTTCCCAGCCATGTTTCCAGAGTCCCTGAGAAGTTGAAAGGGAATCGTCCCTCCCTTTGAAGCAACAGGGGGAGCTATTACGTTAGAGAAATTGGGTGATTTCTTCTGGTACCAAGGTGATTTCTGAAATTCAGTCACCATTCTCTGCATTTTTGAAACCCAAATGTGCCAAAAGAATGAAATATTTACAGATATTAGCAGCTTTTATAACTCTGATTTTCATCCAAAGCCTTTGTGTTAGGTTTTTTTTTTTTTATTGTTTCAGGTTAATTTGAGGGTTATAATGTTTGCATTCCTGCACCAAGAGGTGTGCCATACCCCAACACTGTGTGCATTAAGTGGGAGCAAACTCTTCCCCCTCCTGCCTCCCCTCTCCCTACTCCCTGGTGCTCCCACCCCCCACCTTGAATTGATTTGAGTTTTTCCTCTTATGTGAGCAGGTATTAGATCCTCTGGCTTCATATTGGTATTGAGTACATTTGTGTTAAATTTTAAATTAAAAAAAGTCTTAGATATTTGTGTAAGTTGACAGATGCCTGCAAAGTACCACTGTATTTCATGATACTTCAATCACTATGCAATGAAATGTATGTCATACCATATAATGCTATCCCAAATTCTCTGAAAAAGAAATGGTTGTTTAAAATGGGACTTCCAGGGTGCATAAAAGTGCCACTCTAGCAACCTCACCAAAATTACCTGTCCTTACCACATACATTTTATTGATGCTGCCAAAATTACTTATCTGTTCAGTACACTCTGGTTTTGAAATTGCTTGTGCCTATTTAAAAATTGAGGGGGAGAAAGCAAGGGATGCCAAAGTCACTGCTTATCATTAAAACCAGTCTTTGCTCCTCTTTGTGCTGGTTTGTTTTGAAGTCCTACGTTAACATCCACACAACTATTAACAGTTTAAGCACCTCTCAAATGTGCCTACCTCTTATTGGTTGGTTCCCTCAGCACAGCCCTTATGTGTAGAAATCACTGCAGCGCAGATTCAACAATTACTGATGTCTCTCATATACATGTCTATGATTTCTGTATACACGTTGCTGTCAAGTATGCTCCCCTGGATTAGTGTGAATGGGCTTTCAGGGAGAGTCAGTCCAAGAGAATGCTGAAGTTTCAGTAGGAAACTGAGTCCCAGAGGAATGGGAATTAACAAGGGATTGGCTGGAACATAAGGGATTGAAGAGGAGTTCAAGTTGAAACTCTCTGACCAGGAATGTGGGTCACCATAAAGGCTAATGTTATTTGGGCTATAGCATAGCACTTTAGATTTTCAGAGAGATTATAAGAAAAGGATATGAGAAAGCAAGAAATTATCAAGAAAATAGACTGAAACTAACGGAGAACAGGCAGGAACAGAGTCGACAGTCAAGGGGTGTGGGCTGCAAAAGACATATATATCTACTTGGTAGAGACAGAACAACTGGGAAAATAGACAGTACAGCGAAGTAACTCAAGGATGGCCTAACCTCTCCGAAGAATTGTGGGGAAAATGACTGTTAATGTCCCAGAGCATCATGAAAAACTTTGCATTTCTGCTCTTGAGAATGAAGAGCTAAGGTATTCAGCTATTCTGTGATGTAAGCAGGGGCTGACAAACCCTTTTGCTTTGTATTTATATCATGAACACTTTTGAATTAGAACAAGATCATGTATTCCTCTGTCTTCCAAGGGGACCTTTAACTGGCCTCTGCTCTTAAATGTTTATAGGGATATGGTGAATGGGGTGTTACCTGGTGGATGCAGGGATAAATCAGTAACAGAAGGTTTGTTTTGATAATGGTTTGGGGTTGAAATTTGTTCTTTCTTTGTGGAAATGTTATTAATTTAAATATGGCTACTTAAGTACCTGATTTATCAAGAAGTATTACTCAATCAGAGATACGTTTTTATATTTCTAAATCATTCTTCCCAATTATACTATACCAAGTATTCGTTCTGGATAGTAGATCTCTTAATGGCATCTGAGGTAGCTTCACAGTTTCTGATTGCTCTCAGATATGAAGCTTTAGTCCAGGTTAGAACTTCAAATGTAAGTTTATCGTTCCCTCCTCCCCCTTCCACTTTACCCAGTGTAACCATGAACCAGCACCCTCCCTAGCTGGAGGTCTATCTCAGGTACAGCACAACCTCAAGTTCCTTTTGTAAGATTACTCTTCTCAGACACTGAGCTGAGAGGTGGGATGGAGAAAGGAAGAGCGTCATGTTAACAGGCGGTGCTCTTACCTTCCCCTCTGGCTCCTGGCTATTCCTCTGGCCTGCACAGCCATGCGGCTGATGTCCTCTGTAAGGCAGGCCTCCAAATTCTGGTTCTCCCTGGGCAACGGGGGTACGATTTGGACCCAATAATTTGGGAAATCTCCTTCAACCTCTTTTTTTTTTTTGCGTCAGAGTCTTAATATGTTGCCCTCAGTAGAGTGCTATAGTGTCACAAGCCATTCTCTTGCCTCAGCCTACCAAGTAGCTGGGACTACAGGCGCCTGCTACAACACTCAGCTATTTTTTGGCTGTAGTTGTCACTGTTGTTTGGCAGGCCCGGGTTGGATTCAAGCCTGCTCACTCTGGTGTATGTGGCTGACACCCTCACCGCTGAGCTACAGGCGCAGAGCCCCTCCTCCACCTCTTTAAGTTCCTCACCTCCCATGACTGGCCATATACTTAATGGCCTCTTGCAGCTGGGAAACTGTCTTGGAAAGGGTATGGAACAAACCCAAATCCGTTCTAAGTGGCATCCACTAGGCCCACAGGAATCTCCTATCTTGGTTTTAGTCTGTCCCCTGCATCTCTTCTTTTCCCAAGACTGATCTCCCTGCTTCTATGACATGCAGGTTTGATCCTTAAATCCTTTTCCTCAACAAATGCCTAACTGGGTAATTAAATCACACAATAGTCTTTGTGAAACCCTCAGGACATTTTAAGAAGAAAGATCAGGCACCCCATTTCCCTTCTTTACAGAGAGGGGAAGGAATCGCCCCTCGTCGCTTAACGCACTGCATTTTAGTAATCCCTGGATCCACCCATCTCCATTTCACTCCCAGTCCTATGGAAAGGACAGAGGCTGCTAGTAGCTGGCCGCATCCATCACCTCTTAGGAACCTTTGACTCCAACTCTAGCTCCTGTCATTTCAGGTACTAAGTAATTCTCAGTCCTCAGCTTTGGGTCCTAAGGGCCAATATCAGGAGTATCACGAGTAGCTTGTTACAGGTTGAAGGTAAATCCAGTTCTCTGGAAGAAAGAAAATACAGAGTAAGCATAAATATTTAGGATAGGTATTTGAAATAGTTGCTATTAAGATTTTCATGATCACCTGTTTATTCAATTTAGTTAGCAAATAAAAACTAAGTGCCACCACAAATCAAACATGATAATAGAGTCTTATAATACAAAGAAGAAAGTATATCCTCTGACTCTCTAAATTGTCTTTTTCTGTGGTACAATATTTACAATTCATGCCCCTGAATGCTAGAGTGATGGCAGGGGCTGAGGGCAGCATGAGCAGACAGAGAACGCATACCCTGGAGAGGGCAGGGCAGACTTCAAAGCAAGGATGGTATTTGAGCTGGCCCTTGAAAAATGAAAAGCATTTTTATTCAATCATTAGGTGAAGAGATAGAGGAAACCATTTCCAGCAGTGGTAGTAATGGTATGTGCAAGGACAGAAAGGTATAAAGATTATGGTGCAGTCAGCCCATCTGCCTTGGGCAGGAGGGAGGTGAGAGGATGATCAAAGTTTGCAGAGTCAGTTGAGTGTAAACTGTAAATGGCACTATAGTATCTTTTCCAGAGTCTGGAATTTTTATTGTATAAAATAAGGTATAATCAGAGGCTTTAAAGCAAAAGAATGAGGCATGGAATGCCATTTTGATAATAAGTCTTTGACTTCAAGACAGAATAGTCAAGAAACTGGGAGGGAGGAGATGACTCCCTGATAGGGGAGATGGTGAGGGCATGAACTAAGTGTCTAACGATAGGGAAGGAAGAGAAGGGACAGATATGAGAAACCGTCAGTAATAAATCAAAACTGAGAATGAGATTTGAAGCTTGAGTTCTCTGGGTGTATGAAGATAGAACGATATTCTTCCTGAGATAGGGAATACAGGAAGAACCGGCCAAGAAAAAGATAATAATGTCAGCTCGGGCCACAGTAAGTTTAAGGTGATGCAGAACATCTAGGAGGAGCTTACCAGGAGGCATCGGGGCCTGGATTTTCAGAGACCATTCCAAGCTAAATGTGGAAGAATCAGTGAATAGATGGGGCATGAAACTAGATGGGAGCATGTCCAGATAGAATGCGCATAAAGAGAGCAAGGAGCTAAGGGCAGAGTGTGCCCAGAACTGGAAGAGGTAGGAGAGGAATCAGTGAAGAAGGCTAAGGAAAAAGCATCAGGAGAAAAAACGAGGGTGGATCAGCATCTCAAAGCCACGGCAACAGGGAATGCCAAGCAGGACACAAGTAGTTCCAGTGTTAAATGTTAGAGGAAAGTTCTGAAGTATAAAAACTGGACAGAGTACATAAGATATAGAAATTGAGAAGGACTCAGTTAATGCCAGATTGTGTTTTCCTTATGTTTAGATATTTAAAATGGGTATTTTAAAATTGACTCTTCTGGAGAACTTTTAGCTGTCTCTTGCATCAGAAATCTCTGCAAATGCTGACTTATCCACAGAACGTGAAATGTGCTTATATCCTTACATTTTTCTTTAGGATAAACAATTTTTGACCAAATAAGCAAAAAGGAAGAGCCTGCACTTAAAAAAAAAAAAAAATCATTTACTGTACATAAAAAGAGCCATTACTACCGGGGTTGGAAATGATAACAGCAATTTTTCTCTGTAGGAGAGGAAATAACTTAGATTCAGGAAAAGCAGCTTGCTGACAAGGCAGGCAGTCACATGTCTCCCCAGAGGAAGTTAAGAGATTGGTTTTTTAAGGTCATAGTTCAAAGGAAAGTGAAGTTGATGTTTGCTTGAATAAAGCTTTCTTGAGTGAATTGTCATAATAAAAAGCAGAAACAATAGGATGAGATGCTAATGTCTCCCCAGTTCTCCAAGCTTTTAAATGTCATGTCAGATTATTTGCTGAAAGAGCAAACTTCTTGAAATATGATGAGAAAGTTCTTATAGATTCTGTGGTTTTTGTGCAACATCTCGGGCCCATCTAGGCACTTCAGTGCATGTTTTCCTGAACAAATTCATCAAGAATAGAAGATTTTCCAAGTATGGTATTCTTCTTTTGTGAATAATTAAATCAGTAGCTCAGCATACAAATTTGCTGTGTTATTTCTTATATTTCTAGAAAATATATTATCAAATTGAACCGATTCTTTTATTTGTTCATTCTAATCAAACAGTTTCAGAATATGTGTGGACTCAAAGGAGATGAAATTAATTCAGAGCCAGTGGTACTACTTTGGGCAGATGCTGAGAACTGTGGTGATATTAATACATAGTCTACCAGCTGTGCCCGGTGTCTAAAGGCCTAAAGGGTCCTTTTAGCATTCAGAGACGTCTTCCAAGCTCCTCAATCCCTGCTGGGTGCTTATCTTATCAGAATATTGTTACTGAGGGTCTTGGACCTGTTTTCATTCTGAACCAAGGATGATTTGGATCTAAGAATAAATAAAGATGGACAAAGTGAAAGATTATTATATCTTGGCCACCTCATAATAGACTGATTTTTTTTCAAGGTCTCATCTCTTAGCTGTCTTGTGGAAAGTAGGTCTGCTCAACTATAATAAAAGTACAGGATGCTACTAAGTCATTTGGTGTTTGCTAGAATTTTATCTTCCCTTGTAAACTCAGAAATTTAGCTGCTTGTATGCGCTACTGAATATGGAAATCAATCCCACATAGTGAGATGTTCGCGTTCAGTGTCTTGAGCTGGGAGTTACACAGACTCAGGTTCCACACTGTCACTTACAAGCTGTGTTTTGAGGCAAGTTACGTAATGACTTCCAGTAAAATAGGGATGATTAAAATGCCTTTTGGCGGGAACCATTATAGAAACTAACTGTGATGGGTAGTCCAAAGTATAAGAGCAAATGGTCACCGGAGCAGGAAGGAAGATGGGAGGTCTAACTCCGATTGGGAACAATTTGTGCAGCAGGAATCGTACCTATGCCCTAAATAAGACAAAAGGGCCTCCTGGAGGAAACAGTATATACAAAAGCATCCAGGTGTATTCAGAAAACAGGGGTTTTGCAGTTTTTCTAAACCAGGTTTTTCTAAGTTATGGACTAAATGTATGAATCTTCAGGGTTTCGAGGGGGATGCTGGTCTAAATAAGCACCGAATGTTGAGGCCAGACTGAGTAACTACAATATGCCTCTCACATAACTACTTTTTCTTAAATGTGACTTAACTGATTAACTGGTGTTATATGTGATAATGAAGTTGTAATTCTGCATTTTTTACATCAGTGGACACACAAAGTACACCTGATAAAACAGCCCTTGAAAATGCTTAAGATTAAAAAGAGATCTGTGCATGAAAGATTTGGGAACTACCAGAGTACTACTAAGCAGCAGAGGTCCAGCCTTTCTACTTTTTCAAGGCCATCCATCACTCTGGAGATTTACTATTATAAGTTTTCCCTTACTACCACAGTTCTCTCATTATCATACAACTATGTTCTATTTCTCCCAGTCTGGAAAACTTTCCATTCAGCCAGCCAGTTTTTAGTAGGAAAAAAAAATCTTAGTAAAAAACATGTTGGGTGTGCATAATTTCTGATTCCTATTCTAATACTTTCTCTGTGGGCTGTGCTTTCAATATACATTTGCTATCTGATTTCTTATCTCCATAGGTACCATCACCATCCTAGTCCAAGCCACTATCATCTCGATTTGGGATCCCAGCAGCCTCCAAACTGGTCTTTCTTCTTTCACCACCACCTTTCCCATACTGTATTCTCAACATAGCATACTGGTGTGAGCCCATTAAAACATAAGTCAGATCATGGCATTCCTCTGCTCCAATCCCCCTAAAGGTTTCCCATCTTGTTCCAAGTAAGAGCATAGTCTACACAGTCACCTCTCAGAACTCACACTTTCCTCCAAGTTCTCTCTCTGACTCCGTCTCCTACATCCCTCCCCTCCCTCACTCTACTTCACCCTAACAGGATGCTTTACTGGTCCCCAAACTTGCCACATGACTTGGTTCAGCTCACATAGTGACAGCACATATGCCTAAAAACCTACTAGCAAGTTTTCTCTTCTTAGTATGATTTTATCGCTTGGTGTGCAGTGAAAAATGACCTTGGCCTCTGAAGTTAGCTTACAGAAAAAATTAACTGTTTTTGATTTGAGAACACTGTCTAGAAACTCCACTTAAAAATACATGTATTTTTCTTTTTAATATATTCCCAATAACTTACTACACTTTTTATCATGTGACCCCTTTTCAGCTTTCATCCTATTTAAATTCTTTTTATTATTGAAAGTGGTTGATAGCACTCACCTATATGAAAATTTCCTCTGCATTGCCTTCTAAAGTACATTCTAAATATCTCCTAACTTGTTGATTGTTCTGATCCTCTTTCTAATCTTCATGTATACACTGAGTATTCCTAAATTTAGCCTAGATTTCATTTCTGTTCCCAAGTGCCTTGTAGTCATAGCTTTCTTGATAAGTTCCAATGTCATTTCAAACATGTCCCAAATTGAGCTGAGTTCTTTTGTCGTCAATTTTTCCAGCAAATCATATCCTCAGTGAATGCACGACCATTGACCCAGACACTAAGTTCTAAATCTCCCAGTTCTCACTTGCCTGCCACATCTATTACCTCACATAGGTTTTTTAGAAGAAGGCATCTTTCCCAAGACCACACAGCCCACGTCTTTGAATATATGAAGCTGGAGGGCTTAATGCAAATCTTTCCTTAAAACTGGATACACTCCACACTCAATAGAGCCATCTTTTAGCACTCTAAAATGATACATGTGGATTCTGAGTCCAATTCCAAAACTGGGTTTGTATTCTGGTTCTGCCTTTTGTGATCTCAGGAATGTAAGTGAACCTTCTTGAATCTGTTTCCTCATCTGCCAAATGGGGATAATGACAATTACCACACATACTCTTTGGGAAGACTAAATGGAATAAGTTAGATGTAAGCGTCTGGTGACATACTGATACTCTTAACAGGCCTGTAAAATATTTAGTTCTCCTTACTCGTTCCTGGAAAATGAGGCAATTCCACTTGCTTAAAAATCATTCCACTCAAATATGCTTGAAATGTGCCCCTTCCCCTTAAGAACAGGCTGGGAAAATGATCCAGCTGTGATTTATAGAGACAAAGAAGAAGGAATTAGCTAGAGAGTGAGCCACCTGACCTGTAAGCCACCTGACTTGTCTGGAATGTGCAAGTGATTGTTAATAAAATCATATTATAAGACAATGGGATATTTTTGTTCGTTTTGTTCTGTGGAGTTCTGATGGGAGTTTGTTCTTACCACTCTTAGGCTGAGAGCTCTACCCTGGAACTAGTTAACAGAATGGAAAGAGAAAATTGAGTGAGATTCTGTCTCAAAAATAAATAAATAATAAGAGAAAATGGAT
This sequence comes from Otolemur garnettii, assembly GCF_000181295.1. Taxonomy (NCBI): domain Eukaryota; kingdom Metazoa; phylum Chordata; class Mammalia; order Primates; family Galagidae; genus Otolemur; species Otolemur garnettii. The sequence goes on along the minus strand of NW_003852458.1, from coordinate 7,280,881 downwards.
AGTGATTAAAAGTCTGGGCTCTGGATTAAAATTGCCTGAACTTAGTTCCTCTCACTCCCTGTGGCCTGGGGCCAATTATTTAATTTCTCTGCTCCTCGGTTATAACATAGGGCTTCTGTGGGGATTAAGCAGCATCATAAACGTAAAGGACATAGAAAAGAGCGACCGTTTAACAAGCCACCAAAGAGCCATTGTGTGCAAAGTTCTCTCCATGAGTGTGAGTCCCTGTCTGTGAGAAGAGAGCAGTGTGACCCGGTTTAAAGAAAAATCAGAATTAAGTAGTGGTTAGGACAGTTGAAAGAAGATACATTCTTCAAGATGTGAAGTCACCTCACATTTCTGCTTTAGTGCATAATTCAAGGTTATTCTAGAATTAATTAATATTTTATATTAAAAGTCCAAGCAGGTTGCTGTTCATAATATCAATTCCTATTCCTCTCCATTATTCAGAGGATGACCTTTTCCTTGAGCCAATATTCCCATTAACAGCCATCGCTATCCACTTTATTGTATCTATCATTAAAACACATATGATCCTAGGAAGAAATAATGTAAACTACCTGGGGCTTGAATTTCCAAAGTTTTCATTTTTAAAGCTATGCAATAATGGGGGTGGGGATCACAAGTAAGGAGTAAGACTGCTTCTTTATTTCAACAATGATTTCAGCTGGATAATGAACACCAACTACATTGCAATCAATAGCATTCTTTCATCATGGGCTTAGTATAAAATACTTCATTTTTCTCTCTCCAAAACTCCTATTCTCATAACAAAGTTTGTGCTGACTTCCTAATTCCTTGCCAATAGATTCTCTTTTGAATTGTACATTCTCATCAAAGTAAAAAAATTACATCTCTCTGGAGTATCAGCATTGGGTCCAAATTAAAGCCCTGCCATTGCTGGATAAAGTCATGGCACTGAATTTAAGCATCCAACAGATAATCTGCTTGCTGACCTCAACAAGTCTTTTTGGGATCCCAGAAATCATATTAACTAAATTTGGTAGGCTGGGCAGAGTGGTTCACGCCTATAATCCCAGGATTTGGGAGGCTAAAGTGGCTGGATTGCCTGAGCTCATGGGTTCAAGATCAAGCTGGGCCAGAGTGAGACTCTGTCTCTAAAAAATAGCCAGCAGTTGTGGCAGGCACCTATAGTCCCAGCTACTTGGGAGGCTGAGGTAAGAGGATCACTTGAGCCCAAAAGTTTGAGGTCACTGTGAGCTATCATGCCACAGTACTCTACCCAGGGTGACAAAGTAAGACTCTGGGGCGGTGCCTATGGCTCAAGGGAGTAGGGCATCAGTGCCATATGCCGAAGGTGGTGGGTTCAAACTCAGCCCCAGCCAGAAAAAAAAGTGAGACTCTGTCTCTAAATAAATAAATAAATTTGATAGATCAATTTCTAGTCAAGTATCTACCAAACATAAATAATCTTATCTTTTTGATCACTGTGATTTCATTATGGAGTAGTAATTGAAATAATAGCAAATGAAATCCATTTTTAATCACAGCTGCCTAGGATAGATCTGGGCTACCTTAAGTAAAAAATTGCTTAATAGTTTTGTTTGTTTGTTTTGAGACATCACCTCAAGCTGTCACCCTGGGTAGAATGCTGTGGCATCACAGCTCACAGCAACCTCCAACTCTTGGGCTTAAGCGATTCTCTTGCCTCAACCTCCCAAGTATCTGGGACTACAGGCGCCTGTTACAACGCCTGGCTATTTTTTGGTTGTAGTTGTCATTGTTGTTTGGCAGGCCCGGGCCAGATTCCAATCCTCCAGTTCTGTTGTATGTGGCTGGAGCCTTACCTGCTTGAGCTACAGGCGCTGAGCTTGCTTAATATTTTTGTGTCTCTGGCGCCACCTATAGCTCAGTGGGTAGGGCACTGGCCACATACACCGAAGCTAGCTGGTTCGAACCTGGCCCAGGCCAGCTAAACTGCAACAACAACAAAAAATAGGGGGGCGTTGTGGCGGGCACCTGTAGTAATAGACACTTGGGAGGCTTAGGCAAGAGAATCGCTTAAGCTCAAGAGTTTGCTGTGAGCTATGATGCCACAGCCCTCTACCCAGTGTGACCACTTGAGACTCAGTCTGGGGAAAAAAAAAAAAAGTAGTTCTGTGTCTTGGTGTAATTACCTGAAAATGGATATAAGACCAATTACACCTACATCATAAGATTACTATGAAGACTAAGGGAATGTATGTGAAGTGGCTGGAGGAGTACCTTACCAGTACATTGATTGCTATTAAGCTATTATTATTGTTGTGGTTATCCCTTCACTCAATTCCTGAAAATACAGTAAGGTAAGACAAGGTAAAATCTGTAATATCAACATGTAAAGAAACCTGCAGGCTCGTCATGTTTAAATGACAGTTCAGGCTACTCGGCTTAAGAAAGCCAAAGTCCCCTAGAGCTTCACCCAAACACAGTACATTCTAAATCCAAATAGAGTGGAGACTAGACAGAAGAAGGAAAAATAGACCATGCCCTAAAAACAAAAGCAGTACTTTTCAAATTAATGAATTTTTTTATTTGCAGCCGGGAAAGGTGGAAGGATCTTGACTTAATTTTGTCCTACCCAGTGATAAATTGCTGCTAGGATAGACAGAAATGATTGAGCACTGGCGTGAAAAATATTCACCTAAATTTTATGCGTCTCATTTCCGTCTTTCCTCTCCTGGGACAGATAGAGTTCACATGTAGGCAACTGGCCTGAGTTTATCCCTCCCTATTATAATGCTGAGTAAATAGTGACAAAAAGATTAGAACAAAAACTGTTAAGACAAGAACTTGTTTTAATCAGGAGGAAGGAAACTGCCCCTTCATCTGAGAATGAGTTGATGTGATTACACAGCCAGGAAAGGCAACTTATTTACATTAAAAATGACAAAGGCCTCTGTCCTCGATATGCATTTTGCAATACTGTTTACTGTAATCTTGTGAATAAGCTAAGGCAACATTTTCCCTTAAGGCTGACTACCTGACATGAAAGATTCCATCTAGGATTGTAAAGGCAAAAACAAACGAAAGCATTCATGGATGGTCAGAAAGCTCATTATGAACAGAAATCAAGCTAGTGTGTAATATAGAATATTTGACTGCAAAGCTGAGTTCTCTAAAGTAATGTGTTATGAAACTTTATCTTCCATTCCAAAATAAACATTCACACAATATAAAAAGTTACTAAGGGAACATGAGGAATAGAAAGAAGCAGTCTGTCTGTGGTGCCTTGATGTAGAAGGCGTTCAGTATGAAGGCCAGTGCCTTTAGCATTTAACTAAGGGGAGGGGATCAAAAAGGAGGAGGTCTCTCTTGACCCAGTAAGAACATATGAATGAATAAAATGAGTAAGCAATAAATAAATAAAATAAGGGAATTCAAGTAGTATTACTGTAAGTACACTTGAAGGGAGAAAAATGGTTAGACAGTGAAATAAAGAATTTTGTTCAGATGATTTAGGAGAGAAAGGGGTCTTAGGTTTAAAAAAACTGAAGGAAAAAAACAGATTCTGGACGAAACTAGAAACTATGACTCAGAACAAAATATGGGAAAATTGGTTTTCCAAATTGAGACAGAGACAAAGAGAAAAACAAAACAAATGCCTTACATTTTATTGTACAGAATACTTCCCAGAACATTTGGCAAAAGCTGTCTTTCTTCATTCTTACTTCCAAAAGTAGCCTCTCAAATTAGACTTTGTTCTATTCTCCATGGAAGATGCCTTGAGTCTAGATATCAGTGACCTCAAAGATCCCACTGACCTCAGATCAGACATCAAGGCAATCTGTGCCAGGAGCTGGGACAGGAAAACATCATAAGCCGGGGTCTACTGCAATAGCAGAGAATGACCCAAATGCAAAATCCTAGACATATAAAGGTAGAAAGTACACAAGGATATAAAGAAACAAGTGATAAGTGATGCGTAATCTCTAAAAATCAGCCCCTCCTAGGAGTGGTCCCAGAGGTGGAGCTCAGGCTTGACCTTGATGAAGGGCAAATCAAAAGAAGTCTGGCCTTCCAGGAGGGAGGAACAACATGATCAAGTGCAGTGTTTATGAGATAATGAATGGAGGAAAATTCATTTAACAGGATTAGTGCTAGAGTTCTAAAAAAGGTTCTTAACTATCAGCCTAAGGGAATGGGATGTTTTTACTGTCTTAACAGGTGGACTTAGTAGAAGATTTGGGACTCAAGAGAGGCATTATAAGAGAAACATTTTAGAAAATTCACTTTGATGGTAGAATGCAAGAGTGCAGCAGAGAGGAAAAACTGAAGTGGGACTCTATTTCAACAGCCCACATAGCAGATGACAATGGACAGAAATAAAGTGGCAGACTACCTTGTTAGACCAAGGGAAAAGTTAATGGATCAAGAGACTGTGTAAAGAAAAATGACTTCTTATTGTGGTAGGAGGAAAATGACAAAAAAAGTATCATTTGGTTACATGGCTAATCCTTCTCTCTTTTTTTAATTTTATTTTTAATCTACACTTAGCAATTATACATATGTATGGAATACGGAGTGATATTTTGATACATGTATACCAATGCATAATGGTCAAATTAGGGTAATTAGCATAACTAACCTCAAACATTTATCCTTTTGGGGCTCTCTCCTTATTTAAGGGTTTATTTGAAAGGCCTTTTGGCACTTAATCTTAGATACTGAAGTAGACTTTAAGTCTTAGAAATTCTAAGCTTATCTTCTCTAACTTCATGATCTTTTCTCTCAGATCCACCATCAATCTTATCAAAATCCAATGACCTTGGCTCAGTGCCTGTGGCTCAAGCGGCTAAGGCACCAGCCACATATATCTGAGCTGGTGGGTTTGAATCCAGCCCAGGCCCGCCAAACAACAATGACGGCTGCAACCAGAAAATAGCCAGGCGTTGTGGAAGGCACCTGTAGTCCCAGCTACTTGGGAGGTGGAGGCAGGAGAATTGCTTGAGCCCAGGAGTTGGAGGTTGCTGTGAACTGTGATGCCATGGCACTCCACCCAGGGCAACAGCTTGAGGCTCTGTCTAAAAAAAAAAAACCAACAAAACAGTGACCTTTTAATGACTTCCAGGGACGTTCTGCTATGAGACTCACATATAACATAATTCTAGGGGAGAAATATCTGCAGCATATATTCCAATGAGTTCTCTTAGATTTCTAGGAAACAATCATATCTCTAGAAAACATCTTAATTGTAGAAAAACCTTCTCTGAGGTTACTCTTGGGACAAAGAAAGATGAGGAATATAAATATGAAAAGCATGAGACCACAGGTAATCTGAAAATCAGCATTTTTTAAGCTCTGAGTTGACTCAACACAAGTAACAGGACCTCTAACTGAATTCCTTCCCCCCTAGAAAGTCTTAAAATATCAGTGCCACACAGTTTCAATTGACAAAATAAGGGCAAAATATTTGTGCTTCAAATCTTCCTGCATTTCTGATATGAAGGGGGATGGAGCAGTGTTGAGTGGACCCACTGAACACCTAGTAACATAATTGACCTATCCCTAAGGGACGTGTTATTGATTCTAACTTTTATTCGTTTCTAATGTCACTTGGGTGTCTATGTTCACCCCAAATAGCATGTATCCAAAAAGAAATCCTATTCATAATCAGTCTCCCACCATCTGCAAACATGGTGCTTCTCCAAGGATTTCTCCCAGAAAATAGTGTCATGGTACATACAGTTACAGGAGCTACAATCTTGAGGGTTGTCCTGAAAACCCTTCTCATGCAAACTCCTGGCACCAAATTAATGTAATTCACATCAAGTCAAATCAAGTATTATTAAATCTACTCTGAAACATCCTTTGAATTTATCCATACCCTTTCATCTCCACTGCCTCCATCCTCTTCCAAAACACCATCGTGCTCATCTAGACTGAGGAAATAGGATCTTTGTTTTCTCCATGTCCAATTTTCCATTCTCTGGGGCATTTTCCACGAAGAATTCAGAGTCACATTAAGAACAAAATAACTGTTAGATGTTACTACTAGCTCCATTTTATTTTTCTGTTCTCTTTAATGTGAAGTACATCCCTTTTTCTTTGATGTGCTTTAATTTATTATATCACTGTCCTCTACTGTTTAATGCTTCCTACTGTGCTTAAAATGAAATCAGTTCTTACAAAGACCCACAAGGCCTGCCTGTGTGGACCATTGCTCACTTCACTGAACTGACCTCATGTCCCATCTCCTCTGTTTACCTCGCTCTGGTGACTGTGGCCTTCCTCCATGAATGACCATCTAGTCTTTAATTTTATGTATATTTATATATTTGTTTACTTACTATATTTTCCTTCACAAACCATAAAGACCATGGGAATAGAAATCTTTGTCATCATAACTGAGGGATATTGAACAAGTCTATCCTATATCATGAACCCAATAAACACTTGATAAATAAACAAGTTCTAAAATGTAACCTCTATTAAGGCAAGACCCATATACATGATATCTCTACTTTGCTGTTATATCCCTGTCACCTAGTGATGTGTGCCTTAGGTACATTGGTAGATGACTTCAAGGTATTAGTCCAATGAATAAATGAAAGAAAGAGTTCATGATGCAGCTATTTCATCAAGACCAGACCTAATTGTAGAAAATTCTCTCAAGGTGAGTTGGATTCTCTCATTCTATGACTTCTATAATTCTGCCCTTTCATCTAGGCTGGACCACACAACAAGATCGATCTCTCTTCAGCATGGGAGAAGCGTGGGCACCTGTCTCTTAATGTCTTCCTCCAACCAATTTTCAAGTGAATGAGAATTCACCACTAAATCCTGCCTAATTCTGTGTATCACCCTCTGCATATGCCACAGCTTTATTTTTCCTCTTGAAAAATCATCCCAAAATTGTATCTGTGACATATGCTAATGTATTATTATCTCCATATTTTCTTACTTGATATTTTTATGAGCACCACCTAATTACATACCTTGACAGACAGGCTCCAGTAGTAATTTATTTTAAACTTTCAGATTACTATTAGACCCCAGGAATGTGATTAAACCAGGTTATCTGCTTCAGGCATTTATCCATTTGACTTCTGAATCTCAAGATTTTACATTTATCCCTAGTCAATAGTAATGAGATTTAACTCTAATTTCCATATAACTGAGATTTCTTTGAGTCTTAATTTTGACATCCAGGGCACTAACTTACCATCTCAGTTTAATATCATCCAACACTCAAAAATATTCACTGTGTTTATTTATTTTTTCTTTTTGTAGTTCTTCATGTAGTTTCAAAATTCTTCCTTATCTGCTAAGAAGTAACTTTCTCCTAGGCCTCTGTCATCTTTCCAATGGCTCTTTTTCACTCTCATCTGAGCCTTTCCTGTACATACATTTTTGCTCATCCATTTACTAATTGCAAAATAAGTGTTCATTGAGTATCTTCTCTGTGCCAGGGACTAAGCAAGGTACTGGAAATATGAAGGTGAGTAAGTTACAGCCTATGTCTTCAAGCCCATTTCCCAAAACTCCCTTGGGCTTCTTTTATCACTGGGCAATTTAATATCACTGTGTATAATTATTGCTTCAACTAAAAATATAGACTTTAAGGCCAGGTGCAGTGGTTGATGCCTACAGTCCCAGAACTCTGGGAAACGGAGGTGGGTAGATCCCTTGAGCTCAGGAGTTACAGACCAGCCTAAGCAAGAGCAAGACACCATCTCCAAAAAATAACCAAGCGTTGGGGCAGGCACCTATACACCCAGCTACTCAGGAGGCTGAGGCAAGAGGATCTCTTGGGCCCAGAAGTTTGAGGTCGCTGTGAGCTATGAAGCCAAGGCACTCTACCAAGTGTGACAAAATGAGACTCTGTCTCAAAAAAAAATAGACTTTGCTAAATCTTAAAACAGTGTGCCCGGGTCCATAATCCCTCCTGAGCTCTAGATGTTTATTTCTAGAGGTTTACTAGATTTCACTACATTTTCCTACAAAAGAACGTCAAATTTAACACGACCAAAACTTAAATGATTGTTTATCACCACTTCTCCTACTTCCATGACACTTTCTGTATCCTTGATCTTTATTAATGATACCATCCTTGGCCCAGCTAGCAAACTGGAGCTACCCCAGATTTTCCATCACTACACTTACCTTTCACTAAATGTGTCACCAGGTCTTCCAATTTGATTTCATAAATACCTCTTAACTACCTCTCTTCCTCCACATCCCTACTGCTACTATTTGAGTTGTTATCATCTATTTGCTAGATTATTCTTATGTTTTATTTCCAATGCCTTTGTCTCCAAATGCATCCTTCACACTGTTCTCAGGACCCCAAATGGAACCAAGGAACTTTACAAAAAAAAAATTTATTCTACATAGTAGAAAGATTTCAACATAGAAAAGAAGTAACTGAAACATGAGGCAAATAAAAAGTAATATGGAAAAAGGAAATTTAGCCAGTAATAATACCTAACAGTTATTTTGTTCTTACTGTGACTCTGATCTAAGTACTCTAAGCACTTTGCATGTTATCTATTCAATCACAGATGCCTGTATGAGGATTGATAAGGAAGCTGAAAAGCTAACATATCCAAGGTCACGTGGCTAGTAACTGGTAGAACTGAACCCAAGTTGTCTGTCTCTAGAGCTCATGCTCTTTTAGTTACTCATTGTGCTGCCTCCTTGGAATGAAATAGAGGTACAAAGTTAAGCTGTAAAATTTTATACTGCAGGAGGTCAACAGATTTAACTCTTAACTATCAAACAGCAACACAAAGAGGAAAGAAAACAGTCAGTTATAAGATTAACTGTCCAAAAGGAAAAACAAACCAATTTGCCATGGAAAACATGGCATCCAGAAAGAGTTAAATGAAAATTTGTGAAGAAAGGAAAATATACCTAGGGGAACAATGCAGATCTATTGCCATGGACACCAGCAGGTGTGCCACAGAAATAAAAAAAATTGTATAGAAAAATGTTTCTTATGTTTTGATAAGTAAAGACCCTTTTGAGAATGTGGTGAGAGCTGCAATTACCTGCTTATGCTAAAGATTGTACCCATGCTTTGGGGAATTGGAAACATTTTGATGACTTTTCACAGAATTCCTAGAGGTCCATAGACCAAGTGAAGTACTGTAATGCTAGCACACGGGGAGGTCAAGGAGAGTGGATTGCTTTAGCTCAGGATTTCAAGACCAACCTGAGCAAGAGCAAGATCCCGTCCTTATAAATAAATACATACATATGTACATACAAACATACATACATACATAAATTTTTCTTGAACTGGTCAAGAAATCTTTCATTACAGTCCTTGTAAAAAGATTGACAATACGCCTCTCTAGAAAGGTCCTCCTTCCTATCCTCAAACCTACAGTGTGTGAGCACTAGTGTAAATTACCTCTCCCTGGCCCCACAACCACCCAAAGGACTCAGTGTGTGCCTACTGAGTTTGGAACCAACACAAGAAGCATATAAAAAGCAAACCCCTTTCCTGTCCTGGATTTTGCTCCTACGCTCAATCTTATACTTGAGATCTCAAGCATCTGGGGGAAGAAAGAAGAAAGATCACCAGCCACACTGTCCTAAATATATAATTATTTGGAAGCAGGTAAAAAACCATGGAGAAGCTCATGAAGCAAACTACGACCCCTTAGAAGGGGATTTGCTGCCCATCCCGGTTGGAGTCACCAGGATCGGTCCCTATTGTCTCAGTGACTCCAACCAGGGAATGGGAATGTGTCTCCTTGTTGACACAGGGCAGTCCTAGAACAAAGAAACTTGATGACATAAACGTATCCTTTTCCCAGCACTTGAGTTGTGTGTGATTTAACCTTTAACTCTTGCTTGTTGATGTAGGTGAGATGTCAAATATTTTCAACTAAGCTGCTGGCAACTGTTTAAAGTGTTTTCATCACTCTTTCACTAAGGCAGAGCCAGGCTCAAGCCAACCCATCACTGTAACAGAATTGCCTCCTCCACCCTCTCTGCTTCTTTCTCAGCCACTTCCTTCAGACTGAAACAGGAAAGCCATGACAAAGAGCTGGGCTCAGTCCGGTAGTCGCTGTAAATCTGCCCTTACTTACAGCGCCACTTCCTGTTTTGTTGAAAGAATACACTTCTAGCACAGAATAGAGACTGAGGTCTTGTGACCAACAGTGAACAAATGATTTAAACTGTGACACAACTGAGGTCCCATGTCAGATACTGTCGTTCCATTTTCACTCTCCTTTAATTTTTTCGACCCAGTAGTAAAGCCTTTCACCTCTTCCAGATCTACCCTCTGTCATGAAAGGATGAAACAGGTATCTTTGTCTGCTTCATGCTCAGAGGAAATCCATTCCAAATCCACCTGTCTACTCAATAAGGGCGAAAATGTTAAATAGATCATTTCTGGTTAATGTTTAAGTCAAAGGTATAAAGTTCTTACTAGCTTTCCCTTTGCAAGACAAAGTTCCTTCTACTACCAAAAAGAAAATGGAGGGTAAAGATTCTATGCAGTATGATTTCATACATATTTTTTACTTTGTGGTCATTTTTAGAGATAGGAGAAAATTCTGCTGGAAGAACTGACTCTTAAGCTACCAGCAAATAAGAGCACATATAGAACATATATCTAGAGAGTGTGACTTGGAGAAACTAAACATTATTTCTTAGCATATTCTTATTAGTCCAGATCTTACACTGTATCTTGGAAAGGAAATCTCTGTTTTATTAAAGAAAACTGGTTATGCCAAATGCACCAAAATAGCACTAGGAGACATTGGTGTGGGGCTGGGGTGAAGGAAGCTCACTGCGTCACTAGGGGAATCTTGGCTTCTATAAGTGATATTTTTATCCACATTACTTCACATTTAAGATAGAATTGTATGGTCAGGAAAAACACTAATGCCTAGCTGAAGTAGAGTGTTTAAATCACACATAGAGACGCATGAGGTATCGCAAAAGTTGCCCATAAAGCTGCCATCATAGGAAAAATGGAATATTGTAGCAAACTATACCTTTATTTATAGAATTTTCATTACAAAATTTTGTAAAATATTTGCAAAATATTTTTTATATGTTGGTTGCCTCTTTGTAACATTTTGTAATGAATACAACAACTTTCCAGACAACTTTTGGGACACCTTGTATATATACCATCCCATAGTTAAAGTAGGGTGTGTCTAGACTATACATATACACACACAAATGGATACGTATCCAGTGGATTATAATCACGCATAGCTAAATTAGGGTGTGTCTTTTATAAATTTATTGTATGTAGATCTTTGGATTGTCCATTCTATATTATGTGAAATTACTCATTAAATTACTCCTTACTCATCCCCACAGGAAAGCTAAAAATAGTCGTAAGCTAAATTCTTATTTCACTAGTCACTTAGAACATCATATCCATCACTACTTCTTATAGGAAGAGGTGGAAACCCGGCACTTTCAAAAGCATGGTCTTTTTTCTCAGCACCATCTTGGTATCACTCCATGCAATGACCTGATGGCTTCAAAGAGCTAAGGTATAAGTCAGAAATGGCTGTAAGGATTACCACTTAAAGGTTGCCCTTGAAATAAAAAATTCGATCTCTAAGAAAAGAATTTTAGGGAATTAAAAAAGTATGGTACATACTTTTTAAACATTAGCCCCAAGTACACATTTAAGGCATATTAAATTTCTAAATGGGAGAATGTGAACATGTATATGGTTCAGCCTGACACAGAAATGACCAGCCACTTAGCAGGTTTCCTATTTTAACTCACTGGCAGGTGAAAAAGGGCAAGAACCAAGGGGAGAGTGAAATGAAGCTCTGCGTGATACCAGAGCAACCCAGTGAAAAGGATACGATTTAGTAAAAAGCCAATATTACTTGACAGAATTGACCATTTTTCAAAAGTAAAATGTAGTCAAATTAGTTTTGATGTGGGGATGGGGTGAAAAAGGGTCAAATTTGATTTTATTTGTAAAAGTATCCCATTACAGTTATGAGCATCAAAGTGGTAAGAAAAAGTACAACTTTTTAAAAAGCATGGCAGCACCATATTTAAAAGAAAAAACAAAGAATCAAGAGTATAAGCCTCACTATTGAGGAATTCGGGTATCAAAGAGGCAGCGAGTGGAAAGTGACCTGCCCTGTCAGGGAGTCTGAAGTGTCCCTGGGGGAGTGTTTTGCGAGGCAGCCAGCCTGCCTGCTTTCCCCTCCTTCCCTGTCACTGAAGGGATCCCCTTCTCCTTTCCTTTCTTCTTTTCCTTCCTTGAAAGTCATTAAAAATTGAAAGTGATATTTTATTATTGCAGTCACCCGCACACAAATCCATGTCATATATCTGCAAACAGACACATGCATATAATTTGCTCAAGATCATAAATCAAACAAATAAAGAATGTTCGAGTTATTTATGATAGCATACATATTACACGAGTGAATTAACCATTACAGCACACAGCCTTACCTGGTGCTACACGAGACTCAATTTTGTAAGTGGTCTTTTAGGAGATGAAGGAGAAGTCTGAAGATGGTCTGTCCCCTTCTCCAGGGCCTGCTGATTGCACTGTCCTTGCCTTCCACGTCTCCCTGTCCGGTGCCCCTCGCTGTCATGCAGTCATCAGCATGCTCCATCTTGCCACATGATTTTTCAACTCTATTAAATTTGCTTATGCCATATTGACTTTTATACATGTACTGTTACAAAGTTCTACTACTGAGCAAAAGTGCTGGATCATTCAGGTATGCAGTAATGATCATTTGGGGATGAAATGTCCCTAAGACAAAAGCATCTGATAGTGTAATTGTAATGTAGTCTGTTAACATGTTGAGATAATTCAGCTGAAATAAAGAATCAGTTTACTCTAGTGGGGTGGGAGTGTAAAATCTCATGCTCCTCAAACAGTAAGTTGATTGACTGCCTTTTTCTCTCCTCCTCTCTCAACAATTTAGTTTGTTTTTGTGTTTTTGAAGCCTAAGATTTCTTTGAGGCACTTTTTTCTGGGCCTGAATAAGGCATTACAAAAAGAAAAAAAAAAAAGGCAACAAGGAACATACTTATTTTATAGTTAACATAAAAAGGGGGCTTTTTGTTGGTAAGTAGAAGGAAAAAAGTCCAAGTAAAACATATTTTTAAATGACAAAACTTAATAAAAAGAAATACAATGCTAACTATAAAATTTGCTAAAATAAAACATGTTGGTAATAGTGTTATTAAATGACATTCTTACTGAAGCAGTTATGCATACCCTTTTAAAAATAATTGGCTCTATGTTGGCAAAAAGAACATAATTAGACAAATTATTTAAGATGTTTATACTTTTGATCCATTATACCACGAAAATAAGTGTAATTTATAAATGCAAGTTGAACAAAATTTATGTAAAGTCTAATTACATAAATTTTATATTTTATAAGTCTTAATTCTTATAGCAAAAGACTGACAACCTATATTCTGATGATACACGTGTTTATTATGATAAAGCTATAGAATTTAATATTAGGTTTAATGTTAAATTTATTATCCAGATATTAGAAATCAGATTTTCAAACAGCACTACATGACATAAAAATGTATTTAATGCTCAGGAATAAAATGAAGGATTTATATATAGAAATTCCCAATTTATATGTATATAAGTAAATACATATGATGAAACACAAAGGTAGGTAGATACCACTATTTTGGTGTAATAGTGGTTACATTTTAACGTAAGATTACAAGTGATTTTATAAGCGATTTTGATATTATTTTTAGAATTTTCTATTTTTCAAATTTTCTTCAATCACATGTTACTCTTTCTTTAAATGCAAGCAGCAGTTTTTCATCTACCTCTGTGCGCTCTCCCACCTCCATTCTGTCAAGAAACCTAAGTGCCAGTATTTCTTTCTTTCTTAAATTCTCATGCTATTTTTCTTTTCCCTTAGACACTGCTGCTGACTCACAGATTTACAAATGTAAACTCTGCTCTGCTGTCCACTGTGGTAGGAATCCTTGTCACGCGTGAGACTCCGTATTTGGATTCTGTAGGCCCATCATTCGTGTATCAGTGCTGATAATCATTGTGTCTTAGGTAGGGATTCTTAAAAGCAGAACCTGAGAAAGAGATTCATATATGTGTGACTAGTGGAGGGAATGATCTTTAGGAAAAACCTAAAAGGAAGTAGATTAAGACAGGGAGAGAAAAAGAACCAAGGGAGAATGTGGTCCCCAGTCAAGTGAACCTTGGCACAGGAGTCACGCCACAGACTTGCTTCACCTTGAGGAGGACATGTGGCCAGGAGTTTGTGCCCATGAACCCAGTGGATCACTGGACACTCGGGGAGTGGAGGGAATGGTGGCATTGCAACCTCCCTGGCAGGCAGCTCCCACCACAAAAGGCAATCCCCTAGAGAGAACTCAAAGCAGTGTCTGCTATCCATGGTGATAATGGAAAAGAGGAAGAGAAGAAAACTAAGGAGGAGGGGAAATTTTCAAACAAATCCAGGCAGTGGAAAAAGGACACAGTTCTTAAGTGATACTGTCATCCTGACTTGGAAGAATGCTGAATCAGGGTAATGCAACTCCAGCATTCTGGGAGAGTAGATACCACAAGCAGATTGAAATCAGATGAAAGCATTTAAAAATTCCTAAAAGTTTTCAGCATAGCAGCTTGTGTAGATTCCTGCTTAGATGAACCCTCTGTTTGCTATAAACTCCCAAGAAAGTCTGAATAGTAGGTACACTCAATTTCCTCCAACTCTAATACTTTTTCATACCATTGTGAACGTTAAAACAATTGCTAGGTTTCCCCCAAGATAGCTTAATGTTGGAATCAGATAAAAGGACCCTTAGTGATACAAATTACTGAAACACTCAGTGATAAAAGGATCTGTAAAGGACGCCATCAAAACCTCCTCCCTGCCTAGCTTGGCCTCCTTGGTGATACCAACAAATATGACACACTTTCCAAACATTCCTCTTCACTCAATCATGCTCTCTGGCCTGAGCTGTGAGGGGGATCTGAAGCAGCTCCCTGCTAGCAGAACAATTTAAGTCTTGCCAGAATTATGTCCATTCTTTTTAAGGCCTAGGTCTATAGGTTCAAAATGTGCTGTCACTGGAGTGAAGTAGTCAATCGAGTTCATTCTTGAATGGTAAGTAGGTCAGAAAACTTTACTTATCAGCACGTTCTGACCAGATTGTATAGACAGACCCAACAAAGAGCATGTTTTTTTTTTCTCTAAATCCCTCGCCATTCAAAGAGTAAAAGCCCCCAAGTAGCGAAAAGACTGAGAAGTATTAACACAGAAAGTACAGAGGAAGGGAAGAAACGACAGAGAGGCTAGAGAGAAGTGGAAGAGAAAAGAAACATTTGAAAAACATCTTTCTCTTTACTAAGCAATTTGTTTCCTAACTTTTCGGTGGCTCCAGCAATAGTCTTCAGGAAACTTAGTGATGTCATTTCCTTTCAATTGGCCAGTTACATAAATGTTGGGAGAAGGCCAACGAAAACAGTCCTCAAACAGATGGCCATGTGTGTAAATGCCAGAAAGTGAGAACAGCCATTTGCAGTTTTTTTTTTTTTTACCCCACACATGGTATAATGTTTATTTTACAGCCTTTCTTACTGACTTATGTGGATCATTCTTGTCATTTTTCTGGGGCGGGGGGAATCCCTGAGGAAGCCATCATACATATGAAAGACAAATCATGAAACAGTGAAAATTAAGGTAATAAACAGAAGTGAGCACCGTGTAGGGAGAATAGAAACCATCAAAGAGGGACCCGTACAATGTTATTCAGGTGAGCAAACATTCTAGGAAAAATTTTCTGTCACTGTCAGGAAATTTCGAGCAAGGGGGATTTTACGATGAGGAAAAGGAATCCATCGTGTGATCCCAAAGAAGTTAAAAAGCGGAATGCCTGTGTGGTGTTTACCAAAAGAGGCACACTTTATGGATTTGCCTTTATTCCTTCAAAGCAAATGTAGATACAGCTACCAAAGAGTTCCTTCACACGGACTGACCTGCATATACTCTGGTTCCAAGTACATATTGATGCAATCAAAAGGAGTTTACACTTTTGTAACTGTGAAGAATTTCAGTTATGCATAATAAAACACAGCAAGGCGTTGGAAGCTTTTCAGCTTCAGAATCGAAATTCTGTTCTTGTCTGCAATGACTGATACATAGAATAGCATTTTCTGTCCTTTCTGCTCATATAAGTGGTTTTATTTTAATAACTAGTACAGCAAACGTTACGCAAAGTCGGAGAAAAGTAAGTTAATCCTTCAAAAATTCTATCCATCAGCTTCCTTTGATATCACAATTCAATATGGAAGAATGTAAATTAAAAAAACTATTCTTTTAAAATCTAGGTGACATGAGTATCAACAGGGAGGGGGAAAAATAAGGTTAAGCAAATGATAGTCTTTGGATTGTTTTTCTCTTTGTGAAAACGTTTCTTTATTTTTTATGGCAATTAAATAATTTTGTTTCTCCTTCACCAGTCAAATTTCCGCAAGCACGTAGCTATACATTCTAAATTCTACTTACAGCAGCTAAACGTCACTGAATTTATTTGTTCACAAATAGTTAATAGACAATGATTATGGGCCAAGAACTATGCTTGAAATGGGTGAGGTTTCAGATATCAGCTGAGGGATTATTTACCAAAACAGGTCCAATATTTTAAACACATGTTACTTTTCGTCTTTTCGAAGCTTCTACCTAGTGCTGTTCTAACACTTGGGTCCTAGGGAAGTATTTGGAACGTTGCTATTTCCCATAAGATTTCTATACCTCTTAGGTCAGGGAAGGACAGTTTTAGAGACCCTGTTACCTTGAGGTAGGACTGTATCCTCAAAAGGTTTCTGTGCTTATTTTGGAGCCTGCTGCCTGAGCTCCACCAAGCTAAGTAATAAGTTCCATATGCCCATTTTTTTGAAGAGCACATTTCAAAGCAGCGAATGTTTTGACGGATTGGCTCTTGGAGAGCCTGAATACTGTTATACACATCGTTTAGCATTTCACAAGGCCCCTACTGTTAAATTCTGGGAATGGGGCCAGGGTAACCTACCTACTGGTGCTCTAAGTAACATTAAAATATTGCGAATTCTTAACCATCATGCTTCACGAAGACATATTTGGAATGTGAGGATTTCTTTGCTGCTGTGGGACTGGGTGAATGTGTGCGTGTGCACATTAAAAATAGCAGAAAGAAAGAGGCCCTTAGAATCAATAAATTAACCAAAAAAACACCCTCAGTGATTGTTAAAATCTCAGGTACTCTTTAAATGTTTAAACTTTTCAACATTTCATCTAATGTAGCTGTTAACTTCAGATCCTAAATACACACACACACACACACACACACACACACACACATATAAGAAGTAATGGAAAGTGGCAAAAATACAATAGGGAATAAACAGTTAGGTTTTTAATGTTGCTGTCTCCAGGTAAAGAACTACATAAAGTCTTTCTATTTGCCTAAAATAATATTATCATCTCCATACATGCTGCATTACTCATATGAATAAGCATTCTTTAGCCCTGCACTGCCCAAATTTGCTGACTATAAGAGTCACCTGGGATCACTCTTATTCCCTTTGCCTCCATTCCAGGATTCTGATTTAGTAAATCTGGAGTTGGGCCCTGGAATCTCTATTTTTAAGAATTATCTCAAGTGTCTCTTAGGATCCAAGATAAAACCTAGGAAATTTTAGGAAACACTTTAAAAGCTAAAAACTAAGATTATATCTACATGCAGCCATCAAAAGTACTATTCCTAGCTATTTTAATTCATTGGCTTCTAAATTATTTTTATGCCATTTATCCTTTTGTTAAAATCTTACTTATATTTGTACAGCTCATCTTTCTTATTGTTTTAGTAGCTATCTGCTTAAAAAACATTATACATAATAATCTGAGTGTCCAAAGGAATAAATTTTTAAATTATTATTCATGGTAAAGGAAGATTCACCATGGTAACATTATTTCTTTATAAATAAAGTTTATTGGAGAAGATGCACGAAGAACTTGAAAATAAAATGCTAAGAGTTATTACTTACACTTACTGAAGAATATTTCAATCCAATGATCTCTGATAATATAATACAATGGACATGTCTTACTTGATTTAATAAATATGGAATGCATAGGGGATAATACCTCAAGGAAGATAGATGCCTAAATTAAAATTGCAGTTATTCCTCATTAGTATAATAGTAAGTAAAGAAATAAATTAATTAATAATTAATTAAATAAAATTATAGTTACATCCTTAAAAACCTTGAGATCTTGGTCTTGTTATCTTACTTAAACTCTAAGATTCTTTTCTCTCATTTGTTATAAGAAAGGTCCACTTTACAGAAATGATTTGAGATTTAGGGAAATAATCTATGTACAGTCTGACATGTATTAGGTGGCCACACATTATTAGGTTTGTCATTGTTATAATGATAATTGAAATATTAATTGATGGCTTACTATTGGCCAGGCATGTACAAGGTGGCCCAAGTTCCCTGATCCATAGAGAGCCTCGTGGAGTATACAAACAATAAACAAGTGCTGACTGTAAATTTAAAAAAAAATCATGTTTTTTATTAAAAATAAAAAAAACTTAGATACCACCAAGTTCTGGAAAGAAAACAGAACTGAATAAGTTGCTGGGTTAACAAGGAGTGGGCAACATGAACTGAGATGGGCAGAGAAAGCCCATGTAAGGAGGTGAGAGGACACTCCTGAGACTGATGAGTACAGAGCTTCTTCTGTGCACCACCCCGGGAGAGTTGAGCATGCACATGTTGCATTGGAGAAATGGAAGTAATGGTGAAGACAGCGGCTCACACCTGTAATCCCAGCACTCTGGGAGGCCAAGGAGGGAGGATCCCTTGAGCTGAGGAGTTGAGACCAGCCTGAGCAAGACCAAGACCCTCACTGTACTAAAAATAGAAAAATTAGCCAGGTGTTATGGCAGGCGCCTGTACTCCTAGCTACTGGGAAGGCTGAGGGCTGAGGAAGGAGGACTGCTTGAGCCCAGAAGTTTGATGTTGCTGTGAGTAAGGCTGATGTTATAGCACTCTGGCTTGGGCAACAGAGTGAGACTTTGTCTGAAAAAAAAAAAAGAAAGAAAGAAGGCTGGTGTGGATGGAGAGAAAGGTGGGATGAGACAGAATAGGAGGTAGGCAAGGATCAGATGCAGGCTTCCCCCATGAAATTATCTCTTTTTAAACTAGAGACCAATATATTTATATTTCAAAAGATTAAAAACAAATTGTTCTCATTTGAGGGTGGGAACATGGAAAGTACTTTTAAGTTGTATTTTTTTGGGCGGGGGGTGGGGGTGGGGTGGGGAGGTTGGTTTAGTTTTTTAAGGCTTGTGTCCAGGGTAGAAATTCTTTATACTGTACTTGGCATCTGTTCTGATTGGTGAGACCACCCCCCAAACCATACAATTTCGACTTTTTTTTTTTTTAAAAACAATCTCTCTCTCAGTAGAAAGCCATAATGTCCTAGTTTACAGCAACCTCCAACTCTTGGGCTTAAGAGATTCTCTGGCCTCAACCTCCCGAGTAGCTGGGATTATAAGCACCCACCACAATGCAAGACTCTCTTTAGCATAGAAGTCTTGCTCTGGCTCAGGATGGTTTCCAACCTGTGAACTCAGGCAATCCACCCACCTCAGCCTCCCAGAGTGCTAGGAATACAGCCTATTATAAATTTTAAAAATCATTGCATGTATCATATATTTTATTTTTTGACTAAAAAAATTACAGATGGATCTCTTTAAATCTAGAACAAGAAATGTGCCCAGTGACTTATTAGTGAGGGAAGAAGTCATGAAAGGTTTATTTAGTTAGAATTTCCTTCCCTCTCCCATTTCACAAATAGTTATGGGGGATTACTAATGGTTGGTCAGCTTTCTAGCTAAATTGTCCTAAGTTTCAAATCACTAACTACTCAATTATGATGACATTGTGATCTACCATAAGGAATGTTGCTTTCTTTTTTTTTT
>NW_003852458.1:7251171-7259899 GCF_000181295.1 Otolemur garnettii | reverse complement strand
GTGGAAACAGCCTAAATGTCCTTCAACCCAGGAATGGATTGGTAAGCTGTGGTATATGTACACTATGGAGTATTATTCAGCCATCAAAATATGAAGATTTTACAGCATTTGTAATAACCTGGATGGAGGTGGAAGACATTATTCTTAGTGAAGCATCACAAGAATGGAGAAGTAAGAATCCTATGTATTCAACTTTGATATGAAGACAATGACACGGTGGGGCATGGGGGAAGGGGAAATCAGACTGAGAAGGAGCGAGGGGGAGTGGGCAAAAAATATATATAAAAAAATAATAATGTCTAATTCTCACACAAATTGGATTTAATATACGTTTAATTAACGTACATTACTTAAACATCAATTTTCAATCCAACATGTCAATATGTTGTTTATCATATTGCATCCTATTCATCAGTGAAATATGTCTGTAATTTCCCCTTTATAATAATATATTTTTTTCTAATTTTACTATCAGGAATGTTGCTTTCTAATAGAATGAACAATAATATATGTATTTTTAGGAATAATTTCTATGAGTAACATTAGATAGCAAAAATATCAATTATACCAGTTTAGTCTTAAAAAATCGAAAGATTTTCATAAAATTATGAAATTTCCGGGTAGGAAATGTCATTAAAGTTTGCTAGTTCAAGCTATCATTATAGAGATAAAGAAAATTAAACTCAGGGAAGCAAGCCATTTTCACACTATGACTTACATCAAAAAGATAGTGTTCTAACTGAAATTCAAATCACCTAATTCCCTGACTTTTACTCTTTCTAAACATAAACACCCAAGGTCAAGTGTGTTTGCTTTGTATGAAGGAAATTTATTACAAAGACCAAAAGGAAAAATAAAGGTATTCATTCAACCATTATTATCTGAGAACATCTTATTGAACATTTATCGAGAAGCAAGTAATCCTTATTAATCTAAGCTTCCAACAGTGCGGGCTTTAATCATCAATGCATTTTCATGTTTTAGTAGTTTTAAAATACAGAAAATAATGGCTAACCTTGTATTCCCCACTTTGTGAAGATTTAGAGGGATTTGGGGTAAATATGAGCACAGATCTCAGGTCTCAGGCTATGATTTGACTTCTAGAATAATCTATTGCTAAAACTATATGAGGCTATGACAGTTGTGTACTAAGGTGTCCCATAAGGTTATAGCAAAGGCATCATCCCAGGACTGAAACCTGGCTTCACCACTTAATAATTTTATGTCTTTGGTAAAGTGACTTAACCGCGCTAAGCCCTAATTTCTTCACCTCTAAAAAAAAGTAGTAGTAGTAGTATCTTCCTCAAAGGGTTGTTGTGATGACTAATTAAAGTAATATGGGCAAAGAGTAAGTACTAAGTGTCAGTTGCTTCTATTATTATTGGGATTTATATTGTATGTCATTGAAATAATTTTCTCAGAAGTGGTTGAGACTGAAAATGTAAATAAGTTGAAGAAGGTTTCAGGTAAATTCACAGTTTCAAGGGATTTCAAAACTTAGACCCTCAAGAAATGTTTTTCTTGCCAAGCTGAGAAACACGTTTTTGAAGTGCAATAGGTTTTCATGGTGGTGATGCAATTCTCCAGGGTGGCCAAACCGAGGACCTGCACTACCCAATGTCCAATAGTGATCTAAATAATACAGAAATGTTATATCTTGGCAATAATCCAGATCAGTCATAAACATCTACAGTTAGGCATTAGACTTTGTCTGTATCTCAAAAGTGGAGTTGATGATAGACGGTAATGTTTAAAACAGACACGCACACAGCAAAGTGCCAAACACAACAGAAGAGAAAACATAGAAATATTCGGTAAGCGCTTTCAATCAGCTACATCTGTGGAAGTCCGTGAACATTGCATCATTTATGTCTCCTAGTTAGTATCTTTGCAAGAAGCTTGAGCATATTACCTGGTACTATATCCAGTGAGGGCATCTAGGCATAAAAAACAAGATAGCACTCAAGTTTGGACAAGTGAGGCCAAAGAAGGATTTGTGAGCTTTTGTTTTTTATTAACTAATTAACTTATTTATTGATTGATTGAAACAAGTGGCAAACTGAAGGGCTTTCTAAGCTTCTAACAGGGCCATAATTTTATTTCTTAGACCTGAGATTATACTTTTTTGCTCCTCCTTCTTGTAGCGTTAGAGATAAAACTTGGGGCTTAAAAATATGTCTTGCCCATAAAGGGAGGATTTAAATATAAACACATGCAGTCCCAGCTGCTGACATGACCATTGCTATTTCACCACTCTCCAGTCTAGAACATTCCTTTGTCTTCCTTGGCCTATCAGGAACTGCTACTCTGTAACACTGCTTTGATCAATTTTCATTTCTCCAACCCCAATTTTCAGTTCCAAAAATACAGCAGGTCAAGTTAGCTAATGACAGACTCCAGACACACGCTATTGGCCCAACAATGATTATCATTTATAGACAAAAGAATCAAATTCTAGCCCTGCTCCACTGAGTAAGAATGAAAATTGATTTTGCTTCCAAAGCTCAGATAACAGAGCAGGGAATTTAATGGCTCCTAACCAGCTTGTCAGGTACAAGCAAGTTCTGGAGATGAAGGTCTGAACGCTTTGTCACATTTTCAGAACCAGCACATCCAAGATGTATTCAATCTAGTGGTTCTTCTTTCTAAATGAATATTAAGCAGAAATAGTCCTGTTATTCCACCAATATGATAATTAGAACACTAGCCAGTATCTACTAAGCACTTGACATGGGCCAGGTCTTATAAGCACTTTACATCAATTCTCATATGGGTCTCTGAGATAGGTATCATTATCCCTGTTTACAGTAAAGGGCTGAAGTTTAAAGGCATTATATAACTTTTCCAAGTTCACATAGTAAGTGGCAAGACAGGCCATAATCCAAGTGGAACTGAAATTGGGCCTTGGGCCTAACTTCTCAGTGGGTCCAATTTCCTCTGCATGAGTCAGTCAGATATTTAGACTTTTGCAGCAGGCGTATTATTACAGGGAATGCAGCACAGGGAAGGAGATTGGCATAGGAAAGTACAAAAGATTAGTCTTGTGTAGTGAACATACACTTTAGGACAAACCTAGTGAGTCAAACTAATTCTCATCTAATGTGGTAAAATACCTCTGTCTCAAACACTCTACTTCACCTTAAAAGCAGCAGCGTCTATGAAGGTTTCAACCATGACTTTAACTTGGAACCTTCTTCAACTTATTTGTGTTTTCAGTCCAACCACCTATTGGAAGATGACTTCAGTGATAAACCACACAAATATCAATAATAATAAAAGCAATTAATCCTTATTTCATGCTTATTCTGTGTTCATAATTATTTTAATTAATCATGACAACAACCCTGTAAGGAAGATACTCTTATTACTCTCTATTAAAGATGAATAAATCCTGGGTGGTGCCTGTGACTCAGTGGGTAGAGCGCTGGCCCCATACATTGAGAAGGCAGGTTCAAACCCAGCCCCGGTCAAACTGCAACCAAAAAATAGCCAGGCATTGTGACAAGCGCCTGTAGTCCCAGCTACTCGGGAGGCTGAGGCAAGAGAATCACTTAAACCCAGGAGTTGGAGGTTGCTGTGAGCTGTGACACCACAGCACTCTACCCAGGGCAATAAAGTGAGACTCTATCTCTAAAAAAAAAAAAAAAAAAATGAATCCAGACTTCTGGAGATGAAAGTCTGAATGCTTTATCACATTTTGAGAACCAGCACATCTAAGATGCATTCAATCTAGTGCTTCTTTTTTCTAAATTAAAGAAGACTTGGTGAAGTTCAGTCACTAGACCAAGGACACAAAATTAGTAAATGGTGTGATGCCAAGTCTTAGTCCTCTGTGTCCACAGGCATACTCTAAACTCTGAAACCCGAAGTGTGGTCCCGAGAGCAGCAGCACTGGTATCATCTAAGAGCTTGTTGAAAATGTACCATCCCAGGCTCCACCCCAGACACACCAAATGCAAATCTTCGTTTTAACCAAATCTGCAGGTGCTGGTGTGTACACGTCAAGGTACACCAGAGGTGAGGTATCCAGCTGTCTCTGCTCACACAGAACATAAGATTTTACATGTAAAAGCCAAATAACTCCCAGGCAGACTGATTATAGAACTAGAGCATTGTGTATTCTCTGTGGGGAGTCACTGAGTATTTTCCCATTTCAGGGAGCATATCCTACCCTGGTTTTCAACCTGCTTGTGGTTAAAGGAGCTTATTGAATATATCTTCAGAGAGAGCGCTACTGAAAACTGTCAGTGTGGATAAGGAACACCATTGAGGAAAGATGGACCCAAATCCCAAATCCTGGGAATTAACAACATCTGTGTCTGGGTTCCTAAAACAAAGCATTTGACCTAAGCCCTACTTAGGGCTTTTCCCTTTCCTTTTCATCAGTATTTCTTACTCCATTATATCCCAAGTCAACACATGATAATTGCAAATAATAATGCTTGAGTCAGGGCTATAAAAACTTGAGAAAAAAAATCATTATTGCAAGTAAGAACATTCTCACTCATTGTCTTGTGGGTGCATTTGTTCATTTCTTGAATCTGATTTTTTAAAGCTTCAGTAACAGCCTCATATGTAAAAATCCCTCATTATTTTAATATTGATGATTTCCACAAGATAAAATTTAATCCACGTGTTTATAATTTATTCAAACATCATGTTATTGCTTTTTAGAAGCTACTAAGTCCTAAACCATTGCTACAGATTTCTTCTCCTGAAGTAGAAATTGTAGATTTCATAACCCAAATGAGGGAGCTTATGTTCAGCAAAGAGAACATATGGATTCTACCTGTGAGTTCTAGAATGTTTCTTTGTCCCAAGGGAAAATTTTCTTTGTCTATTTACACAATCATTTTTATGCACAGAAAATACAGCAATTTTTAATATATAGAGCAAGATGATTTTTCTGTTTGACTACAATTACTTTGTCAGTAATGAGGTCTTGGCATTATTGCCCACTGTCAATGTCCTATGAGAGACCACTAAAATTTTCAGAGGCCAGGATTAAATCTCCTTGTCAGTTTCATAATTTATGTCTCCTCTGAAATTCTGAGCTGTTTTTTAAACCCTATTTGGCACTTGCACTACACATATTTCATTGCTACTGACAGTCCTCTGATTATGAAGAAGATAGGTGCTGTAGGCTTGTTCTTAAGTTGAATTTGTATATAAGTTGGAACAGACACATGTACCTATCTATTACCAGTAATAACCTCCATTCATAAGTGTGTCATACGTATACACATACGTAAGTCAGGTGTTTGTAACTCAGGGACAGCCTATGCCTCATTTTGAGGCCTTTATCTCACCTCTCAACCACACTGAGACATTTATTCATTCATTTATTCAGCAAACATTTATTGAGCATCAACAAAGTGTTAGGCCTTCAAGGGAACAGAATTAAAATGTCATTAGTACCTTAAGTAGTTATGAATCCAGTCTGGGAAATAAAATTTAGAAAAATAAACACACTATGGTATAGAATGTTTTTAACAGTCATTGCAGATATATATGTGTGTGTGTATATATGTATGTATATGTGTGTGTATATATGTGTGGTGTGTATGTATGTGTATATACAAATATATAAAGAACTTAGAAATTCCAAAGTCCAAGAAGTTTTTTCTTAATGGCAGGATCAGGGGAAGACATTAGGGAAAAAGTCATATTTTGAGCTGGGCTCCTTCAGAGATTTATAGAGAAGGAAACCACATACAAAAAAGTCGCAGGGCAGGAAAGAATAGGACATGCACTGAAAATAAAACGTGTGTCCTGTTTGACTGGAGCGTCTGAAGAAGAGCTAGGAGGGAAGATTTTAAAGGACTTTTGAATCTGATCATGGCAGAAGTTATTTGGAGACCCTTAAAACAGACCCAGAGGACTTAATGAAACCCACCTTAGCATCACTTTCTCCTACCCTCTGCCACTGGCCTGGACTTCCTCAGATACACTCCCCTGTGATTCATCCACCTGGCTTGCAGCACTTTTGAAGGAATCATCTTTAATATTTTGCTTTTTATGCGCCAAAAGAGTCATCAAATGATTTAATCAGGAAGTACACAGATGTAATTTTAATAGATGACACAGTATATTGCTTTGAAAACTACTGTTGTCCAAAAAATAATAGTAACATCAATTAATTAAAGACAAACAGTGTCAATGCGGTGATGTGTGTGTTCTCCTTTCATCCTCATGAAGTATCATGAGGAAAGTTTTATTATTTCCCCCTTACAGATGGAGAAACCATGGCGTAGATAGGCTCATGTTGTGTTCTACAGGAAGAATCCAGAATTCTCTCATTCTGGAAGAGTTTATAACTGTTCTCTATTTTTAGTTCTAGTTTTTTATAAAAACAAAATGGATGTTAATCTGGAAGGTATAGCTGTGAAGAAGAAAACCTAGGACAGAAATTTCTGAGCGACACTGGGTGGAAATGGGACATAAAATTAGAACATGATATTGTTCACTTTTTAATTTAAATCACTGCTTACAATGCAATTATAGATGTAGAAAACAGGAAAATGAATCTGAGGTTTTTTCACGCAAGTATTTTCAATGGGATAAAATTCATTGCACTAAATGGGAAAATGAAAGAAAAACACAATATGCTCAATATAGGCAGCTAATTCTTCAGCTTCTGCTACCACCTATTCTCACCATCAAGAATGGCCCTTAGAACAGCCACCAGTGTGAGTCTAGGAGCCAGCGCATCTCTAAAACACACATAAATTGAGGAAATAAGGCCAGGTGCGGTGGCTCACACCTGTAATACTAGCACTCTGGGAGGTCAAGGTAGGAGGATCACTTCAAGACCAGCCTGAGCAAGAGCAAGAACCCTTCTCTAAAAATAGCTGGGCCTTGTAGCAGGTGTCTGTAGACCCAACTACGTAGGAGGCTAAAGCAAGAGGGTCACTTGAGCCCAAGAGTTTGAGGTTGCTGCGAGCTATTATGCCATGGACTCCATCAAGGGTGACAAAGTAAGATTCTGTCTCTAAATAAATAAATAAATAAATAATGGGCACAGTGACTCAGATCTGTAATCATAGCACTCTGGGAGGCTGAGGCAGGTGGCCCTGCATCCCAGACCAGCCTGAGCAAAAGTGAGACCTTTTTTCTACTAAAAATAGAAAAACTGAGGCAAGAGGATCACCAAGAGTTAGAGGTTGCTGTAAGCTATGATGACGCCATGGTACTCTACCCAGGATCACAGGGTGAGGTTCTATCTCTAATAAATAAATAAATTGAGGAAACAAAATATTTTATCTTTTTGAATGGAGTATCTGGTGAAACCAGGTGAACTGGAACAAGGAAAGCATGAAATCGCCCCCCATTTTTTGCAGGCCAGGATATTTTAACAGAAGCCAGTGAGGAAATAAATATAAGAACTCCTTTAATCAAAACGTCTCCTTGGCCAGATTTGCATAGAAAAAAATTGTAGATTCTACTTGGAAATTGAATGTTCTCGTTACACCCTTAAAAATAAAGAGAGGCCAATTTTCCCCCACATCCTTGTCCACTTCAAGGCATAATAACCAGAAACAGTGAGCTCAAAGAGCCCATTTTCTGTTTTGCTCCTGGTGAGATGTTTTTCCTCTGGTCTTTCTCCTTCTGTCCTCTCTAACTTACACTTGCTGCACTCGGTCTTGTGTCTGAAAATGATACCACATCACTAAAGGTCCTGGTTTTCAGGAGAAGGCTAATTACATAACATGGTGCAATAAACTGCGTATTCACCCTGGTTTTCCACTGCACAAAGTTGGAAGCTAAAGGTCAGAGGAAAAGTTTCCTTAAGTTTTTATGGGGTGGAAAATTTTGACTGTAGAGCAAATCTGACTAAATAAATCTGACTAAAAATAATTTATTCAGTATCCATTCACCCATCCCCTTTCTACAAATAGTTATCATCGACATGGCTCTCTGCAAGCTGCTGTGAGGAAACTTTTTTTTCTTGGAGAAATGTTTATTTATTTAATTTCACATATATAAGATGTATGCAAGACAATCATTTTATACACTTGCATTTCCTACACAAAGATTTCTTAGGGCTCCATACCAAGTATGATAAAAATAAGAATTGCATTTTCAGTACTTTTCTATCTTGTCATAAATTTTCCTTCTCATTTTAATATATTTTGAAACTTTCACCCCACATGTATTCTCTGTTGCCCTGTCACTTTTATCTTCCCTCCTTTGAGAGCAGGACTTCCACTGAGGGATCTGTCAAAGTTCTAAATGTGTCAAATAGGGAAGCCAATAGTCTGTTTATCACTCAGAATCTCTATTATGAAGAAACAAAATAAAGACTAGAAGACCAATAACAACTACTAGATGAGTAGTGCAGGAGTCTGTTTGGCTAGTATCAATTTTCCCCCACATCTTTTCTTTTAAAACATGTTGCTCTGGATCAAATTTCCAAACACCAGGAGGAAACTTTCGAAAAGTAATTATGTGCCATTACAAAGTATACTTACGTGACACCGAGGAATATGCACAATACTTTTGGAAATCAATACAGAAATGACTGGAACCATGAGAATACAATCCTAGATTGGGATTAATTATATTTATATTAATAAGATGGGGAAGATAACACTCACAGTATATGCTCATAACATTTCATTAGTGCACTGGGGCCATGTCATTTCCAAGTGTTAGATGTGGAGTAAATTTTCTACTTTATTCCTGAAATATTAGGTCTCAGGTATAATTATTAATTATATATATATAT
>NW_003852458.1:7230887-7250592 GCF_000181295.1 Otolemur garnettii | reverse complement strand
ATTTAATTTATATATCAATCTATATCTTTGTATATCTCTACCTAGTAACAAATAATACCCTAATAGATTATTTGGCATACTGAGTTGTCAATAATGCATTTGTTGTCTCCTAATAGCTATACTATTTCCTTGAAAATATTACAAAAATCTAAGGAATTCAGTGGTGAAAGGAACCTAGGTGTTGACTTACTTTGTATTTCCTAAACTTGACATTTTTAGCACAACTTTCACAATTTTTTTTTTTTTTGAGACAGAGTCTCACTATGTAGTGCTGTGGCATCAAAGCTCACAGTAACCTCAAACTCCTGGGCTTAAGTGATTCTCTTGCCTTAGCCTCCGAAGTAGCTAGGACTATAGGTGCCTGCCACCATTCTCGGTTATTTTTTGGTTGCAGTTGTCATTGTTGTTTAGATGGCCTGGGCTGGGCTTGAACCCACCATCCTTGATGCCTGTGGCTGGTGCCATAACCACTAAGCTACAGGCACCAAGCCACAATTTGTGTTATGTATGCATGTCATCGTCCATTATTTCCTTGATATGCAGAGGGGTTGTCCATTGTTGGCACCCTCTGTATCCCTTTAAATCAATTCATTTATTTTACTAAAATATATTATATTAAGAATAAGTCAGCATAAGTGAAAAAATACTTAATGAAAACTTCACCTGAAAATAAAAAATAAAAAATGTTAGAAAGCATTATTCAGTCCTAGTTTCTATAGAATGCAAAGACCACATCTGAGACTGCTCCTTGCCCCATCTCTTCATGACCACAAAAAGAATTTAAAAGGAAAAAACTTTCTCACCACCTGATTTAATCATATTTAGTTCTGGGTCTATGTGCCACCTAAAAAATAAATTGTTTCTCATACTATCAGAAATGCTGATCTAGTTTATTCCCTTTACTTTGCTAAAATGGAATTAAGCCCTAGAAAAAGTGGCTTTATATGTGTTCCTTCTGGTGGTGCTTAGACTAGTCTTTGGGTCTCTTGACTTTTAGCTGCATGCAGCAGCCCTCCACAGCCCTGCCCTGCCTCGAGGTTGCCACACACCCATCCATGTGTCTGTGCCTGCCACTGTAACTGGAAGGCAAGCTCCCTGGGGTCAGGAGCCATGACAATGCTCTCCTGCATGTGGTGTCTTTCACTCAGTAGACGTTTCATTAAGAAGTAAATTCTGACTTGATGTGAAATACCAGTGGTACATCACTAGGACAGGAAACGTTTGTGAGGAAATCAAAATTGGTCTGATTTGTCTCCAGTTGGGAATTAATGGATCCTTGCCAAGCATTATGCAGGAGGCTTGGGTGGCTGAGGCACAGCCTCTGTCACCAGGAAAGTCCAGGTGGTGGCAGGGAGGAGAGGAGATGGGCAAGGGGAAGAGTTTCCTAAATGTAATTCTCATAAAGGCAAGAAATGCAATATTGGTGCTTTTTACATAGAACTTAAGGAACACAGAAGAAAGAATCATTATACATTGAAACACAGATGAAGAGTAAAGAAGAATGTGGGGAGAGTGTTGGAAGAGGAAGATGAGGAATAGAGAAAGGGAGAAAACTTCTGTCAGAAGCCTAGGACTGGGGAGACAGGAGTATTGTGATGGAGAGCTGGCTCATCCCACATGAAAACGAAGGGGGGACCTCAGCTGTACAGTTAAGATTAGGAGTAGAAGCTTGAGGCCCATAGCACAGTGGTTACGGAGCCAACCACATACACTGAGGGTGGTGGGTTCGAAGCTGGTGCAGGCCAGCTAAACAAATGCAACAAAAAAATAGCCAGGCATTGTGGTGGGCGACTGTAGTCCTAGTTACTTGGAAGGCTGAGGCAAGGGAATGGATTAAGGCCACAAGTTTGAGGTTGCTGTGAGCTATGATGTTACAGCACTTTACCAAGAGTGATGTAGTGAGACTCTGTTTAAAAAAAAAAAAAAAAAAAAAGGTTGGTAGAATATCAGTACCTAAAGCTATCCAGAACAAGCTAAGTCAGTAGGAGTGACATCCAAAATCTTTATCTATCCTGTGTGCCTGGGTTGCACATGGGCCCAATCTCTGTCCTAGTGATTTCCTATGGGGAGGCTCTGCAGTGCCTGTGGGCCTGAGATCATGGTGGTGTCCTAGTGATTTCCTATGGGGAGGCTCTGCAGTGCCTGTGGGAAGCTTGCAGCCATCGACCATCCAACCTGCAGGAAATGAGCAGAAGTTCAGCATTAGTCCATCCAGGCAATTATCTGATCAGAAAATTCCTTTTTATCACATTTGGGAACTCTTCGCTTTTCTGTTTCTTAACTTGTCTTAAGCTTCATGTATTTGCACAAACTTAGGCTTCTGAGAAAGCTTGTTCCTTGGGTGATCTACAATTTCCCTTCATTGCCATTTTACTGTAAACAGAAGAGAATTCAGGGCAGCTGTTTTGGCAGAATCTACTGTGTTTTATGAGAATCTAGCAGTTTCTCATTGCTCTAACTCTAGCCCCTCTTGCAGCTACCCACCCTCACACCCCTGCTGCCCATGCCCACACCTGCTTCTTGCCTGGACTCGCCATATTTTTCTTGGAGATGGACTTTTGTATGTCAACCAAGCACAGGAATTGGCACTGATGTTGGAGTATTATGGAGTCCCTGGAGAGGATTCACAGTTATGTCAGAGGGAGGAGATCTCCAAGTTCATGCCAAGAGAGCAAATTAGCCTCTAGTAACAAACCATCTCCAGAGAATGCTATGGGTTTGGTGATGGAATGAAAGTCATGGACCAAACTACCTACCTCTGTTGTGCATCTATTCTTAGCTAGAAGAAATCAATCTTTTCATACTTGGCTTATGAATTTTAAAATTCAGTAACTTCTACCATCTATCATCTAGTTGAATCCTTGCAGGGTTGGGGATGGGCTTGGCACTGACGACTTCTACATCAGAAACCATCTCTTATTAATGTCTGTATCTCCAAGATCTAGCAGCATAGTTGGTGCAGAACTAAGGCTCAAAATGGAAGTTTTGCCAAGGGAGGGATTCATGAGGGTTTCGTTAGAAACATCCTAGCAAGTTAAATGTGAAGGCAAAGTAGATATTGTACATATACAGAAATCTGGTAACTTTCTGATAATTCAACCCATCATTCAAGTCAT
Organism: Otolemur garnettii; assembly: GCF_000181295.1. Taxonomy (NCBI): domain Eukaryota; kingdom Metazoa; phylum Chordata; class Mammalia; order Primates; family Galagidae; genus Otolemur; species Otolemur garnettii. The sequence goes on along the minus strand of NW_003852458.1, from coordinate 7,247,476 downwards.
ACTACCTATAGATTTCCAGAGATCACTTATGGTTGAAGTACCTGTAGTCCACATGTGACTCCTTGGTTGTATTTTATGAATTCTAAGGCAAAAAAGCATTATTTGAACCTATGTAATATATTAACTGAATTCATTGTTCATACAGCCCATGGAAGCCCTGCTATTATTTCATGTGGCCAGCTATGAGGCTTTCCAAGATGTTGCCTACACAGACTTGTCTGCAGAAGTAGTGCATGGGCACAGAGAAGTCATGAGAACTAGAGGAAGGTGGAGGGGGCTAACCTGCCAAGAGGATAGGTCTTAAAATGAGGAGGGAAAAAAGGTCAAAACACAGATTTGAGGTTTCCAGGCATACTCAACCTTTTCTGGGGTTGGCATCACTATCCAAGGGTATCTGGTCTGGTAACTGGAGCCTGGTGGCAGGGTTTTAGGTAGGGATACTAGTTGAGTCCGGTAAACTCACCGTAATGGTTCAGAGTGGTCTACCTGCTTTAAAGCCCAACTCCTGTCAAAAGCTAGGGGTACAGGTAGGAATTTACAGGTCTAAGAAAAACAATCTGACAAAAGCAAGACTATAATCCTGTTATAGGTTAAATTGTGCCCCCTATATAAAAATTTTATATGTGAAGATCATAACCTTTAAGACCTTCGAATTTGACCTTATTAGGAAATAGGGTTATTATAGATGTAGCCGGTTAAAATAGGAACATACTAGGGTAGGATTATTGGAATAATCTGATAAAACAGTTGCCCTTATGAAAAAGAGAAACTTGGAATACAGATATGCACTCAGGAAGAACATTCTTATAGGCAGAGATCAGGGTAATAGAGCAGAAGCCCAGGAACACCAAAGATCGCCAACAAACCACTCACAGATGGAGAGAGACATGGGACTAACTTCTCCCATACAGCCTTTGGTAGGAACTAAAGCTACCAACACTTTCATCTCTGACTTCAAATTTGCAGAACTGTGAGATAATAAATGTCTATGGTTTAAGAACCAAGGTCTTTGGTATATTGATTGTTAGGGAAACCCCAGGAAACTAACATAACCTCAGTGAAGTCAACTGGTAACATTCTAGGGAAATGGGGTAAATATCAAGACACCAAGGCAGAAGGGCAGTCATGGGGCTAGGCAACAATAAGGAAGGGACAGTTGTAACTTGGTGAAGCCATCTAAAACCCACCTTTTAAATCCTAGATACAGAAAATGTAGCAAGTTTGACTTCACATACTACTCATGGGTGGCTCCAACCTGTCATTATGCTGAGTAGTTCAAGGACTAAGAGGGCGGAGAACACAGGCTGCAACCCTTTGTGCCTGTAGAGAAAGGTAGGAACCTGCAGCTGATATCTAGAGAGAAGGCTGAATTAGAGGTCACTGCCAGCCAGTTCTACTTCTTTTCCTGATGCCTTTTTGCAAACTCTAACCCACCCCAAGAGTGTGTGGTCAATGATACCTAACATCCCTTGCTTCTTATAAGAGATTTGGTTTTGGGTTTTAGATCTGAGTATGCCTGCCAGAAGCCCATACTCCCCAAATATCTTTCGTGCAACCCCTACTCCCAGGTTTGGTTTATAATACTTGTAAGTCTTTTGTTCTTAAGTGGGCAGCACTGTTTACACCCATAGTCTATAGCTGCCACTAGCCTGGACTACCCACTTGGCCATCTGGCTCCTTCTGTGTGTCCGCCCTTCCAGGAGTTAGTGCAGGCTTCTCTCTGACCTCCTGTAACTGAGAAGCCACCCCAGACACTATTTCTGCTAAGTTCTGTCCCATGAGAGAAGACACCTCCCAAACAAGCAGCCAACAGACAGATTGAGAAATCATATGAGCCAAAACAGCTGCTGTGGGACAGAAAATTATTAGCTGTCTAAAAGTGCAGGATTTTAGATAGAAAAGCACTTTAGAAAAGTGTCTAATGCAGCTCTCATTTTATAGATAGGGAAACAAATCTGCAATTTCCTGTGATTACAGCTGATTGGCACAGCAGTTCCCACTTTACCTGTACATGCAGGTGGCAGGAGTGGGAGAGCAGATGGAATGGGAACAGACGCAACTGAAAACATCCTCTGCAAGACTTACCCAAAAGGAGGTGAGGGAAGAGGGAAGAACATCGTGGAGGAGCCACAGGACCCCAAGCTGGTTGCATTCAGGGACATCTAGGAGCAGTCCATCAAAGACTCATAAAAAGTAACTTTGGGGCAGGTGATAGGAGAAAGGGCTTTAAAAGGGATGTAAATGTCTTATTTGTACTGCATTGAGACCACATTCAACTCTTCTGGGGTTTTTGTTGTTGTTGTTGTTTTGGTTTCCTTGAGACAGAGTCTCACTCTGTCACCCTGGGTAGAGTGGCATGGTGCCATATCTCACAGCAACCTCAATCTCTTGGTCTCAAGTGATCCTCTTGCCTCAGCCTGGAGTAGCTGAGACTACAGGTGCCTGTTAGAATGTCTGGACAGTTTTTCTATTTCTTTTTTTTTATTTTTTTTGAGACAGAGCCTTCACCCTGTATAGAGTGCCATGGCATCACAGCTCACAGCAACCTCCAATTCCTGAGCTCAAGTGATTCTCCTGCCTCCGCTTCCCAAGTAGCTGGGACTACAGGTACCTACCACAATGCCCAGCTATTTTTTGGTTGTAGCCATCATTGTTGTTTGGCAGGCCCGGGCTGGATTCAAACCTGCCAGCTGAGGTGTACGTGGCTGGTGCCTTAGTTGCTTGAGCCACAGGTGCTGAGACAGTTTTTCTATTTCTTTTTAGTAAAAAGGAGGGTCTCACTCTTGCTCATGTTGGTCTCAAACTCCTGAGCTCAAGCAATGGACCTGCCCCCACCTCCCAGAATGCTGGGATTACAGGGATGAACCACGGTGCCCAGCCATGGTAGAGTACTGATGGTCCTCAGGCTTTGGTGTAGACGACACAGACAGCCATTCCTAAAAATCCTTATTTAGGGTCTTTGGTTTAGTGACCTAGGAGTCTATATTTTTAACAACTTCCATCTTGCTCCGTGATTCTGATGCATACCAAATCTTGAGACCCATTAGTGCATGTGAATATAATAAAGGCCGGTTTACTTCTATGTAAGCTTTTGCAGCCTCTATGTCGAGATGTATTTGTGCTGAGAGTCAGATTATGAGAGAGTGGGAGAGAGTAATATAATTTTTAAAATAAGACTTTAAATTTATAAAATTGAAATGTAAAAGAAAATGGAAGGGGTTATTATCCATCATTTATAGTAAAAACATTGTGTAATTTGGCTAGAATATCTGCTTATGAAAATTACTGTTGAATCAGAGAGTTTGAAGAAGGGGCTTTGGATGCCAGTGCAGGGAACAAGGAGAGAGCACAATGAATGACTTTCATTTCCTTGCAACAACGTGGGGAGTGAACGCAACTCAGTAATTTGATGGACTTCCTGTAATCCCAGATAGTGACAGCACCAGCTTGTCAGCACCTGAACCCTTTAAACAGCTTTATCAACAGAGCTTCCAAGTAGAACAAAAAGGCAAATTGTCCATGGTTGCCTAGAACTGAAACTGGATCTGTGCAGACTTAGGCCAAGAGCAAACCTAACCACATCCAGGACACACACACAAACACACACACGTGACCATGTGCACACGCACACCCCAAAGAAACCCATATTGATTTTTTTTAAACCCATCCTAATTTAGGAATTCCATAGTTAATACCCGTTCAAGCAGCTGGCACTGTGTCAGTCTTCACAGCATATGGATTTGGCTCCCTTTGCCTTTTTGGTCCGCATTTAAAAAATAAGAACAATGAAATAAAGTAAAATCAAATGAAAGAGCAAGCACAGGGTCTGCGTTGAAATCACCAGGGACAACGAATTGGAGCCATCCACATTTCCCCACCCTTTGTCCTCTTCTGCCCTGCTTGTAGAAATACATATATTTTTAAAAACAGGAAAGAGTTTGAAACCCTGTGAAAATTTTATAAATTGTTCCTGTGAATCATTCTAGAGTCATCCAAAAGGATGCCTCCCCAACCCATTCCAGTAAATGTTACTCCAGTTCACGACTGCTTGCTGGCTGCTGAGCGCTCACTGGGAACGACTCAGACCTGGCAAAACAAGCTCTTCTGGAAAGAATCATGTCTAAGTTCAAGGAAAAAATAGCGTCTTTTGCATTTCATTGTTGGTTTTTACTAACGAACTATACCTGCTGAAAATATTTACGCTAAATACCAAAATGGCCATTTGAATTTGTTTCTATATCTTAGTAATCTATATTTTTATATTTTCATCCACTCAATGGTGTTGAGTGCCCACTTTGCACTCAGGACTGCACAAATATTATTTGTAAATAAGCCTTCAAGTGGAATTAAAAGACTGATGTACGGCTGACAGTTTTTGCTTCCTATAAGATTAGATATATGGTGAAATGTCAAAATTAAATTAAGCATACATTTAAATTCCAAAATATATACCATTTTTATAGTTTATTAGACACATTAAATGTCACTGTGTCACAAATCATCCAAAGTGGGGATGTTAAGCCCAGCTGTGAAAATAAGCTTTGGTTCACATGCCCAGAGCTTCAGACAACACTGGATTCTGTGTAGAAATATGACGCAATAAGCTTAACATGTACAGCATGTAAGTAATTCTGTCCCCACTTTTTTTAACTCTTGGTAGATGGATGTTAATTTAAACCTAAAGTTCTGTTGGTGCTGTAAATGCATAGTTAAATCACTAACACTGTCATTTTATATCTACTGGGCGACCTTCTTGTGATAGCAGTAGTGGGAGAATGTGTTTCTAAGGAGTAAAGTTGTCACAAATTTCACTTAAGTGAAGCTAATGATAATTTTACTGAATAGATGAAAATATCTTTACTTACTCATTTTTCAAAAACCATATGCAGAGGTGGATTAGCACGATATTTAAAGTATTCATAAGTAGACCATCCCACGTCTTTGACTTAGCTGTTATATATCTGTGTATTAAAGGACTGCTTAAAAGCAGACCTACAAGACAGAACTAAGTTTGCAAGGAATTTACTAGGGGAGGATGCAGGGGAAGGCAAAGGGTCCTTAACACGGTGATGTAGATCCAAGCCCAGTGGAAGGAAAAGGGAGAAGGAAGAAGGATTGGGTAGAAGAGTCTCAGTGAGCTGCACAATTCCAAGAAAGGTTTGGTCAGGCCAATGGGAAGGCCTTACTGGAAGGTGAGGCCCCATGCCTCACGGGAATTAGCTTGAATTAGTCTCCCCCATCCTCACCCCACACTCTGTGCTTGGTCATTGGCTAAGCATGCTTGGGAAGCAGGACCTCAGCACAAACACAGTGATGGATCTAGAGAGACAGCCCCTGAGGCTGTCAGGCCTACAGCAGCTGATATGAACAATACATTTTATTGGTCACCACTGTCAATATAAACGTTATCATTACCAAAGACAGTGGAATACATTTGTTTGCTCATTTATTCAACACATCTTTATTGAACTCCTTTGCGTCAGGCACCATGTTTAGTACCACAGACTTTAGCAGAAACAGCCCAGGGCTCTGACTCAACTCATTGAATGCGTTGTATACAACATTCACTCCCTTGAAAATACTGCCTGAGAACTAAGGATCTCTTAGGTGAAAGACATGATGTCCACTTCTAATGATTAGGAAAATGACTATTTATTAGATCTCAATCCATAGTGTCTATTTGGAAGTTAGGTTTGCTTCACTTGCTTGTTAGAATCTGCACAGAACTTACCTTACAATCATACAAAATAATCCTAGTGTGCTCCACTCTGAATTTTTTAGATTTTAATACAGTGGATTAAACAACAGTATAAAATGTTTCTTAAATAGATCTGTGCCCACAACCCATCCAAATCTTTCTGTGCTGGGGATTTTCTCTGTAATGGTTGAATGAATGTGGCAGTGGGACCAGGGATGACAGAGATGCGTAGAAATGGAAGACTATAAGAGAGATGAGAAGAAACCATCCTATTTTTTCCCCCAGCTCTTATTTTGTTACTACTTCAGCAGATTCTTATTGCTATGTACTACAGAGCCTGAAATTCATCATAAAATATTAATTCCTCTGAGACGATAATTAGCCACTCTAGGCAGTTTTTTTTCCAACTTGCCAATCTTGTGAGAGAAACATACACATTCCCAACACCTCAGCATGGGAGAGGCTATCAGCACATCTTGATTATTGGACAAGAGGAAAATATGTCACATTGGGATCCCTAGATGCCTAGAAGTAAAAAAGATCAGCGCTGATAAACTGTGTTTGCCTGTGGTCAAGATAGAGAACATGGAAAAAGCACAAGTTGCAACATCCTCGGTGAGATGAATGGTGAAGATAAACTTGATCCGCTAGGGCCCAACAGGATTATTATTTTGGAACATATCCTGGCATTTTTCTTATGTTGTCATTGCAAAAGTATGCACCCAACTACACATTTAAAATCATGATTTTGCAGAAAAGTGAAACACTAGGTAACACCAGCCTGCCGAGTTGAATAACCAGGGACGGATTCCATTGACATTCACCCTCTTCAAAGTTATCCTCAAGTATAATAAAATCGTTAAGTACAGGACGATGTACTGATTTTGAAGCCCACAAATTCTCCCTTGTTCACCCAGCTGAAGACCCGATACCCTGAGCTCTACATACGCCTACCAGAGCAATGTGTCACGTTCAGTATCCCTTCTAACTCACTAAGTAATAGTAGCTGGTATCTACCAAGTGTCTAACCTTTGCCAGGCATTGTAAGTGCTTTATTACATCTAACACCCACATCCAATTATATCTAGGATATAATAATATCCACATTTAATATATGAGTACATTAAGGTGTAGAAGTTTAGGTAACTTGTACGGAGATTAAAGAGAATGCAGAAGTTCTGGGTTTCAAATCCAGACTTGTCTTGCTCCAAAGTCCACACATTTAATCCAGACTCAGTCAACTTTGGTGAACAGTTTTGGGGTGGTGGCTGTGAGGCACATTCTAAACTCCATCCTGGAAAAAGATTCTTCCCGACGTGCTGCTCTGAATACTTGGTGTGCTTTTATGTGGGAATACGCACCAGCTGAACGACAGGCCTTGAGAATGTTAACACGGGATCTATTTCATACCCCTGGCCTTCCAAAATTGAGGACCTAATTGGGTTTTCTGTAATAGCTCAGAATCATGTCCCTCAAGTTTCTGCACCTCCATCTCCAGCATATTTTTGAGTAAAAACTGCAATGCATTATTCTCTTTCCTTGGAAGAGAGCATCATAAAGGCCAGTGATCTCTAGCCTGATCCCCTGGTTTCATTTCCAAACAGATGGAATAAGTCCCTAAGAATGCCCTGCTGTGCATTTATTTTTTAAAATATAAGTAGAGAGTTTCTTTGGACCAAATTTGAGGACTATAATTCTGGAGACACCGATTTATTTCTGTCTGCATGGAGTTTGTGTTTCTTGATTTTTGTGTATCTCAAAACTTTGCCTCTTTATGTTTCATCTATCTTAATAGAAAAGAGAAATGGTAATTGCATTTTTACAGGAATGCTTAAATGGTAAAAAAAAAAAAAAAACTACTAAAATGCTATGAAAACACTTGTAAATAGTAAATATCACTGTTGATATACCAATGCACTCCATTTTTACATCCTTGAAAATTCATGGTTAAGATAAATTATTATTCCTCTTGTAACCTACGTGTGTATATAGAGAAAGCTCAGCTTCCTACCACCCTAAGTGACATTTTCAATAAAAATTGGAGTTATCTTTGGCCTCTCATAAAGCAAACCTCAACTTTGTGGAGGTCTGTGCCAATGAGTATGATTCAGTTGAAAATCAATTTGAGTAAAATGGCAATTTTTTTAAAAAAAGCTCTGGCTATTTTAGTATGACATATTAAAAAGAAAACATTCAAGTATGCATAAAACAATACTGCATCTGGCATTGGATTTGCTGAATACGCCGGGTGTTCTTAAGTACCCAGTTTGTCCTGCAAATTTCTGGTTTTATGCCACAATAACAGCAGCTTTCACTTCTAATTAATAAGAGTATTAGTAAATAACTGGCACAGTTGCCAAACCAGAAGAAACCAACCTGAAGTAAGGTAATTTTGCTTAATTATAAACCAAAACTAAGTAGATTGTGTTTTAGAGACCAAAAAGTTACCCATATGATCAGAAGCCTAATGAAAGGAGTTAGAAGCATCTGTCTCTAGTCAACACTCTCCTCGCTCCTGTGGGTCATGGACAATTCCAGCGAAGACTGGCATCTAAAGGTCTCTAATTCAATTAATTCAGTGGTGTCAGATAAAGATCCGAGTTGTTTTCACTGAAATAACCAGCCTCCTATAAAAGACAACCTGCCACGTCTCAGTACTGATGCGTCACTTCTTTCCAGTGCCCAGTTGTGCTCTTTTACCAAAACAGTAGCCACATACACCATCATTTTCTCCTTTTCTTAGGATACACATTCAGAGATCACATCACTAACACAAGTTATTTGGGTTCTTTAATACTGGATTCAGGAGTATACCTTTTCATGAGCTAAAGCATCTGGTTAGTAAGCAGGGGCCCTTGTGACCTAAAGAGTTAATAGGTGGTTTTCAAAATGTGGTCCCCGGAATAGCAGTTGTCTCCTGGGAACTTGCTAGAAATGCAAATTCTCAGCCCCAATCCAGGTTTAAAGAATCAGTAACCCAGTAGTTGGGCCCAGAAATCTGCACTCAGGCAATTTTGATGTAAACCAGAGCTTAAGAACCACTGAGTTAATGCACAGCTTCATCATTCCTGTCTTAGACTCAAGATGTAAAACTTTTGCAGCTCACCTCAGGTGCCACGAAACAGTCCAGGAGCTAACAGACAAAGCTGAATTTGATAGCAGATTGACTTGCTTGATGAAATCTCTGTAAGAAGTTTCAAAATATGGAAAATTGAACTCTGAAATGTTATGATGTTGGTATTGGCAACCAGCACTGCTGAATTGCAGAGAAATACAGGATCCTCCTGCTGTTTCCTTTTTGCTGAATTCCTTTCCAGCCTCTTGGAAAGGTTCCCTTCAGGCAGTTCTGAAAATATAAACCTCCCCATGTAAATGAGTTGTTTACCCTTCTGATCATTTGTTAGAAAGCGTTGAATTTTGCTGAATCAGGCATAATTGTTTTGACAAGCGTACACATAAAACAGTAAGTGATACTAAAAATGCTTGGCGCAGGTCTCAAAACTCGGAATACTCTCAATAATGGGTCATGCCTTTTGGCACATCTTTTCATGTGACCGTAAACAAAGTCAGTCCAACCAACAGAATAATGAAAAGTGAGTACTAAGAGTTGAGCACACATGAAATGTTATTCCAGTTGAAAAGACTGAAGACAAGGCATCAGATACTTCAGATGGGGAACTTTCATTTGTGAGAATTTAGCTTAGTCTCTCTCAATACTGCTGAACTGGGAAGAAAGAAATCTATGGAGAAGAAACTGAATTCAAGGAAGTGGGCAATTTTTGAGTGCTCCAGGAATAGAAAGAGGAAAAAAAGTAAAAATTTTAAAAGGCAAACAAAACTTTTTTTTTAAAAAGTAAACAAAACTCCTTTTAAAAAAAGTGTTATTTTCCAATTGTAGTAGTGTTTTTATCCTTTAGTTATTTTAAGTTTAATTTTATCACACATTTAATCACATATATTCTTTATTTTTTAATTATGAAAATATTAAATGCCCAAATTAAATTCAAATACAAAAGAGCAGAGAGTAAAAGGTAAAACAAGGCCCCCTTCACCTCATTTTTTTTTCAAGTTGTATTCTCAGAGTAACCACTGAAACTTGTTTGGCATGTTTATTTCCAGGCTGTTAACATATGCACATCTATAAATTTCAATCATGTTTCTACCTATTTGTCTGCTACTGTATTACATGAAATTGGATGGATATTCACCAACTTTGGAGCACATACATGCATTTAAAGGTGTCACTGACAGCATAGACAAAGAGTAGCTTCAGGTATGTGCTCTAAACCAAACAGCCAGAGAGCCGATATTCAAATTTCATGTATTTTAATTTAGGATTGAGCTGTTTCTCTTATGGGTACTGATCCATAGCATGAGATAATTGTAGCGAATGTTTATTTAATGATGTTTAAATGTTTCCTGAGAAGTGGTGGGCAAGTATCCTTGTTTTATGTTTATTATAATGTAAGACATCATACAGGGTGTCCATAAAGTTCATGTGCAATTTTAAAATAAACAACTTTATGGAGGCAGCGCCTGTGGCTCAAAGGAGTAAGGCGCCAGCCCCATATGCCAGAGGTGGCGGATTCAAACCCAGCCCCGGCCAAAAGCTGCAAAAAATAAAAATAAAAAATAAACTTTATGGACACTCTGTACATATTATCATGTATCATAGCATTTTTTTTCACATTTTGCCTATCATGAATAATTTTCCAAGTCAGTTTAGATGGATTTACTATATTCCTGTGAAAATACAAAACCAGTCATCTTATAGATGATGACTATCCCATAATTTATAAAGGTCTCCCCTATTAATAACCTTTTGGATGGTTTCTATTTATTTGCTATTGTAAATGATGCTTCTTTCACTATCTTTGAACATTTATCTTTCTGTATTTTTGTATTTTGGTACATTAGCAGAGTTAGATTTTCTGAGGAAAATGGAAAGGGAGTTTAAAGTTTTGATACAGACTGTCAAAGTACTACGTAAAAGGCAACAGAGGATGTGAGCGTCTATATTCCCAAACTGTCACCAAATCTGAACTGTCTCTATTAAAAATATTTCTATTCTGGTTGGGAACAAACATCTAGTTTCCTTTTTAGTAGATTAAAAACAAAACATTTTCTGTGGTTTGTCTTTTATTGACGGTGAAGAATTTCCAGCACGTAAGTGTTCAATTTTGAATCTAATTTATCTTTATCTTCTATTATTTATGTTTTTGGTATCATATACATCCTAAGAGAACATTACCTAATCAAAGATCAAAACGCTTCTGTTTTCTTTTTCTTTCTTTCTTTTTTTGTTTTTTTGTGAGACAGAGTTTCACTTTGTCACCCTCCGTAGAGTGCTGTGGTGTCATAGCTTATAGCAACCTCAAACTCCTGGGCTTAAGTGATTCTCTTGCCTCAGCCTCCCAAGTAGCTGGAACTATAGACACCCGATGCAACACTTGGCTATGCTCTATGTTTTCTTATAAGAATTTTTTGGTTGTACCTCTTACATTTAGGTCTTTGATTCATTTTGAAATTTTGTATATGGTGTGATAGGAGTTCAACTTGATTCTTTTACAATCAGATATTCAATTCTCTCAACATCCTTTTATGAAAAGACTCTTTTGTACTCTAATGAATTGCCTGGTATTCTTGGCAAAATTTAATTAACTAAAAATGTGAACATTTATTTCCAGAATCTCAATTCTATTTCACTGATCTATATGTCCATATGTTTATCCCAATACTATACAATTTTTTATTTCTTTTTAGAGACAGAATCTCACTCTGTAGCCCTCAGTAGAATGCTGTGGCATCACAGTTCATAGCAACCTCCAGCCCTTGGGCTTACGCGGTTCTTCTGCCTCAGCCTCCCCAGTAGCAGAGACTACAGGCGCCCTCCACAATGCCCAGCTATTTCTTGTTGCAGTTTGGCCAGGGCAGGGTTTGAACCCGCCATCCTCGGTGTACGGGGCTGGCATCCTACCCCCTGAGCCACAGGCGCTGCCCAATAAACTGTCTTAATTGCCATAGATTTGTAGTAAGTTTTGAAACAGGAAAGTGAGACTCCTCTGAATTCTTTCTCAAGGTTAATTTAGCTATCTAATTCCCTTGCATTTAAATATGAATTTTGTGACCACTTTGTGAAGTTCTACAGTATCAATCTGGAATTTTGGAAAGAATTGTACTGAATCTGTAGCTCAATTTGGGAAGCACCATAAGTCTTAATAATATTATGTCTTCTGATTTCAGGAACATGGGATGTTTTCCATCTATTTAGGTGTTATTTCATTTCTTTCAACCAGGTTTTTCTAGTTTTTAGGGTATACACTTTGTACTTCTTTTATAAATTTTACATAAGTATTTTTTGATACTATTGTAAAGGGAAATTTTTTAAATATATACATTGGATTTTTCCTTACAAGTATATAGAAGTACAATTGATTTTTGAATATTGGAGGCATGATCCAACCTTGATGAACTCAATTAACAGACTTCCTATGGATTCCTTAAGAATTATAATATAAGAAAGTATAATTTGCAAAGAGAGATGGTTTTACTTCTTTCTTCCTAATCTGGATGACTTTTATTTTCATTTTCTTGCCTAATAGTCCTGAGTAGAACTACAGTAAAATGCTCAGTTTCAGTAATGAGATCAGACATAATTAATGTTTTGGAGAAAGTATTTGGTCTTTCACAATTAAGTATGATATTAGCTGTGGGTTTTTTATAGATGTCCTTCATCTGGGTGAAGAAGTTCTCTTCTATTCTTAGTGTATTGAATATATTTATCATAAACTGCTTTTAGATTTTGTCAAATTATTCTTCCACATCTATAGAAATAATCAAATTGTTTCAATCCTGTATTCTATTCATACAAAGAATTATAGTTATTGATTTTCTGATATTAAAACAATCTTGCATTCCTGGAATAAATCTTACTTGATCATGGTATATCATCATTTTGTATGTTGCTTGATTGACTTTTATAGACTTTTCCCCCTGTATTCATAGAGGTTATTAATCTGTGCTTTTAAAGAAAAATATATTTTGGCTGGGTATGGTGGCTCACACCTGTAATCCTAGTACTCTGGGAGGCCAAGGTAGGTGGGTAGCTTGAGCCCACGAGTTCAAGACAGCCTGAGCAAAAGCAAGATCCCATGTCTACTAAAAATAGAAAAACTGAGGCAAGAGGATTGCTTGAGCCCAAGACTTGGAGGTTGCTGTGAGCTATGATGGCACCCTACCCAGGGCAACAGCTTGAGACTCTGTCAAAAAAAAAAAAAAAAAAAAAAGAAGAAGAAGAAAAGAAAAAAAAATCTTGTGATATCTATCTATCTATCTTATAATATCCTTACCTAGTTTTAGTATGAGGATAATACTGGTCTCAGAAAATAATTTATAAAATACTCCCTCATTTTCATTTTTTGGAAGATTTTGAGAAGTGGTATTAATTTTTCTTTAAATGTGTGGCAGAATTCACCAATGAAGGCATACAACACTGAGATTAGGAGTGGAGTAGGAAATGCTTCTTCATTACTAATTTAATCTCTACAGGTTATAGATCTATTTAGATTTTTTTTTATTTCTCCTTGAGTCCATTTCAGAAGTTTATATCTTTCCAAGAATTTCTTTATTTTAATCTAAATTATATAATTAATTGGCATACAGTTGTTTTTAGTATTCTCTGTATTTCTTTTTAATTTTGAAAAGTAAGTATTAATGGCCCCTCTTTCGTTTATAAATTCCTGATTTTTAGGAATTTGAGTCTTTGGATTGGTTGGTATGTTGACCAATATATCTAAAGATTTGTTAATTTTGTTGAGTTTTTTACTATCTCTGTTGTTTTGAGACTTTCTATTTCATTAATTGTAGCTATAATCTCCATTATTTCTTTCATTCTGCTTGATTAGGGTTTAGTATGCAGTTACTTTTTAAGTGTCTTATGGTGGAAATTTAAGTTATTGATTTGATGCTTTTTTTTCTTTTTTATTATAGTTGTTTACAGCTATAAATTTCCCTCTTAGTATTGCTTTAGTTATATCTGATAAGGTTTAGTGTTCTTTCTTCATTTTCATTCATCTTAAAGTATTTTCTAATCTCTATTATGGTTTATCCTTTTGACCATTTGTTATTTAGGAATATATTATTTAATTTCCACATATTTGTGGATTTCCAAATTTTTCTTTCTTTGATTTCTAATTTCATTTTATTACAGTTTGAAAATATATTCTGTATAATTTTAAACATTCTAAATTTACTGAGACTTGTTTTGTAATGAAGCATATGGTTTAACCTGGAATTTTTTCATATACAATTTAGAAGGGTGGGAGTGGCGCCTGTGGCTCAGTGAGTAGGGCGCTGGCCCCATATACCTATGGTGGCAGGTTCAAACCCAGACCCAGCTAAACTGCAACAAAAAATAGCCAGGCATTGTGGCAGGTGCCTGTAGTTCCAGCTACTCTGGAGGCTGAGGCAAGAGTATCACCTAAGCCCAGGAGTTGGAGGTTGCTGTGAGCTATGACACCAAGGCACTCTACTGAGGGTGACAAAGTGAGACTCTGTCTCAAAAAAGGTTGAGTATTCTGCCTTATTGTTTTTAACAATATTGTATGGCATAAAATATTCCATATTCTCATGCAATTAGATTTGGGTTCCTTTGCAAGGGGAGGATTTGAGGCCAGGCTTTGAGGTTTGCTCTGCTCCTAGGAAAACTCTTCTTAGCTATTTCTTTCCTTGGTTCTTTCTGATGAACTAGCTGGTCTGTAGTTTAGTTTGCTGCTCTCATAAAACTACTAGTCTCCTCTTAATAGTGTACCACAAAATATCCATTGTTTTTGATAGTTATGCTTGAACTTCCTCACACTGTTGCAAATAAAATCAGTTCATTCAGGGACAGCTCCAAAGTTCTTTGTTCCCATGAACTTCCTCCCTCTTTGAGCAAAATCTCAGAGCCCTTGCTTCAAACCTACAAACAGGGACCATGGCCCACTTCTTTCAGAGTGACCCAGTTACTTCATGAATAGGATTTTGAGTGGGGCAGTAGACACTAGTCTTTTTGGCTTGCGTCTTCTTGCATAGGATTTTAGCCCTACAAAAGAGCTAGGTGAGGGCAATCAGGGCCCCAATATTCCTAGCTTCACTATTTGGGGGTAAAAACTCTACTTGTGAGTGGGGGCTGGAGGGAGGAAGGGAGCTCACAGCCTTTCAGCTACACTTGCTAGGAATTTAGCCTGTGCAACCTGGAGCTGTACTGCAGTGGGGGGTTGTAGCAATGCTGGAAGGCTGCCGCTTGGTAAGATACCATCGCCTTGACCAGGAGGTGAAGAGAGAGGAAGTCCCTCTTCTTGGCCACACATAACAACTGCAGTGTAGCTTCTTTTAAGCTTAGTCAGGGGACTACAGGAAAAGAATCATAGTGCCACAGACTTACTGTTCTTACTCAAATTCAGTAGATTTCCTCAAATAAATGTTTTTATTTTTATTTTTTGGATGCCCAAAGATCTGTAATAATTGATATTTTTTATAGACATATTTTTTCACCTGCTTTAACTGTTTTGGTGAAAAGTAGGTCAAAAGAGCTCCTTCCATTGATGTTCCAGAAGTCTTTTTAGTTTATTCTTATATTAATATTTTTCTCTAATTTCAATAGTATATGGAGTGAAAGGAAACATAAAATATAGGTGCAGACCACTATCTCTAGAAGCTAAAGTGAGAAGATGGCAGGTGTAATTGCTGAGCACCAACTCTGAAGCCTGACTGAATACAAATCCCAACTCCACTGCACAAATCTCACTTCCATGTTTCTGTCTCCTCACCTACAGAATGGAGACAGTAGTAGTATTTACATCATCATGTGATTATGGGGATTATGTAATCAGACAGGTTGAATACATACTAAGGCATAAGTGACAGCTATTATGATTATTATTTTGTTTAAATGTTTCTAATACCAGGTCAGACTATTAAACTAATATATCTAAACACAGCAGTGTATCAGACATTTGGTTATCTTTTAAAAAAAAAATGCAGAATGTTGACTGTCCCACAACCATCTCCAAGTTGGATTCATCAAGAAGGGAGCTCTGGCAGAGATCACACATGATCAGTTTGAAGCCACCTCAACATCGGACTATAATCATCTGGGAGCCACAAGCCCCAACTTTCTTGTACATGTATTTGCCTAATAAGAGGTTGAAAAATTTCTGTTGAATTCATAAAACTTTAGAGTCTTATTTGTTCATTCATATATTCATCCATTCATTCATTTAACACACTTTTAGCAAACACTTTCTATATCCAGGGCACATATAGAATTCCTTTCTATATGCAAGGAATTCCAGGCTAACAGAATGCAGTGATTCCCTCTAGAAATTCACATAATAGTATCTGTATAGTTGCCATACTCCCAAGTAGTTGGAATACAATGTAGTATAAAAATGCCACATGACATATCCACAGAAAAGCTTCTTTGATGACAAGAACTCCAAGCTCTCTTAGAAATGTTTTGTACATACAGTGATGAACAGCGGCCACCATCAACCTTTCCCAGACTAAGATTATAAATTCTTTTACCAATCTATTTTAGAGGGTTGTTCAAGTTTTACAAATCCATTTCATTATGT
Organism: Otolemur garnettii; assembly: GCF_000181295.1. Taxonomy (NCBI): domain Eukaryota; kingdom Metazoa; phylum Chordata; class Mammalia; order Primates; family Galagidae; genus Otolemur; species Otolemur garnettii. The sequence goes on along the minus strand of NW_003852458.1, from coordinate 7,231,162 downwards.
TTAAGGAAATGAAAGAGTGACAAAATGAGCCTTGGTTGCTGTACAATTAGGGTGGCTGTCACATTCGACACTTAGACAGTCTAGCATGTAGGGCCTGCACAGACCTCCCTCTGGCTGAGGGCCCAATTAGAAATTTTAAATTTCACCACTTATCCATCATTAGATGATAAGATGATTTGTATGTTACTGTGGTTCTTGTTACCAAGTTTGGTCATAAACCTTTCAAGTAAACATTCATTCAGGCACATACATACATATCCTGATACTAAGATACT
>NW_003852458.1:7225528-7230198 GCF_000181295.1 Otolemur garnettii | reverse complement strand
CTGCCCAAAATATATAATCATTTACCAGCCATATTCCTCTCAATCTCCCCCCTCCTTTGAGGGTAGGAGATGAAATGAATGGCTCAGAGCAATCATAACTGTTTTAGGTCGGGAGTGGGTGGGAGAATGGCTCTCCCACAGCCCCCTGACCTGGCAGCTGACCTGCTGGGCTATGGCAGGGTGCCACCCTTACATTACTGAAAGGGTCTGAGACATAGCCAGCAACCACGCATGTGGCTACAGAGCTACCCCCAGAAGTGCTCGCTGTACTCTCCCAAGAGGAACACTGCTCCACCCACGCTCACCGGCCCCATCTATGAATCAGGGTTTGGAGAACGTGTGGTGGAGGGCTCTGTCTTCTAGAATAAACATTTATTCTCTTGGGTGAGCAGTTCTCCAGGGAGAAGGGAACATTGCTCTCTGATAAATGTGTATAAATATGTATAAATTGCTTTGAAGTCAAGGGAACCAGGTGCCCCCAACACTCCTCCCAAAGTCTAGGTTTTGAAAGGGACTGATTGGTAATTGGGCAGTGGCTCAGGAAAGCAGCTGGCCTGGACCGGAGAGCTGGCTCTCCCTAGTCAGGGATAAAAAATTTCTTGTGAGACTTGTGTCAATCATCCATCTGAATACCACGTCACTGTCAGTCATTCAGAAGAGCTTTTCTGCCCTCTCCAGCACACTCGTCTTGGTCCATTCTTCCCCACCTGTAAACCATTCTTCCCTGCCTTTGAGACAGAGCACTTTAATCTGCTTTCAGTTACAAATATTCAAATCCTGTCTCTGTTTGAAATTTTGATATAAGGATTCCTGCTAGAGGCCCGCCAGGTTTGTCCATCATGGGAGTTTTGCACTCTTTTAACAAAAGTACTGCATTCGGCTTGGTGCCTATAGCTCAAGCAGCTAGGGCACCAGCCACATACACCAGAGCTGGCAGGTTCAAATCCAGCCCCAGCCCACCAAACAACAATGATGATAACTACAAAAAAAAAGCCAGGCATTATGGTGGGCACTTGTAGTCCCAGCTACTTGGGAGGCTGAGGCAAGAGAATCGCTTAAGCCTAAGAGTTGGAGGTTGCTGTGAGTGGTGACACCATAGCACTCTACCCAGGGTGACAGCTTAAGACTTTGTCTCAAAAAAATAAATAAATTAAAATAAAAATAAAAAAGTACTGCATTCAAATAATATTTATTTAAATGCAATTATCTTAATTACTGAGGTGTTCTTGTTTTTGTCTTTATTTCTTATTTTGGCACCCCCTATAAATTTTGCCCCTGACATGAGTAACTGTCTGGCATTGCCCAGGTCCCAACTGATCAATAGCGTCATTTTCAGGGACTGGGGTACCACTGATCTCCCTCAGTCATGATCAAGGGTCAAAATTATTTGAAAGTATCAATATATCCATGAAGACATGGAGTTCCAATAATAAACTTCCCAGCACCAGAGCTAGCAGTACTGGAACCCAGACAGGCAATAGCATGTCTACCTACCTTTCCTTTCTTTTTTTTTTTTTTTTTTTTTTGAGACAGAGTTTCACTATGTCACTCTCGGTAGAGTGCTACAGCATCACAGCTCACAGCAACCTCCAACTCTTGGGCTTAAGTGATTCTCTTGCCTCAGCCTCCCAAGTAGCTGGGACTATAGCTGCTCACCACAACACCTGGCTATTTTTTGTTGCAGTTGTCATTGGTGCTGGCCCAGACCAGGTTCGAACAAGCCAGGCTGAGGGCATGTGGCCAGCGCCCTAATCACTGTGCTATGGTTGCTGAGCCTGCCTACCTTTCTTCCTTGCAGCTTTGTTTCTGTAAGATTCTTCTGTAACATTCTAGAAAACTTTGGGGTCCAACTTAAAGACACATTCTCCATAACATTATTTCTTTGTTCCTGTATTAAATTTTGCTGTAAAGTACTCTGATAATATAGAATCGTAAAGTCCGATGAAGGGAATGTCTCAAGGGACATATTATTTATTCCAAGATAATAATCCCCTGATGGTCTGTGAGTGCTGATCCAGCAACATGAAAACATTACGGAAAATAAATGATGAAGCAAAGCTGACAAGTTTATTTTCAAAGCAGGAGACCTGGGTCCTATAATAACTTTCTGCTATTGTGACCATTTCTATTATGCTACGTGATTGATATATGTTTAATGATGTTTATCTGATGTGTCTGGGAACAGTGGAATTGCAAATTCTTGGGATAGTGAATGCTTTTTTCTTCACAAGTGAAAATTACTTTATTCACAAAGCAAAGATCTTGCTTTTAAACTTAGGTTATCTTTTTAAAAAATCAGCTGGTATGGCTCTTTTAGCTTCAGAGAGGCAGTCCAGTTACTAGGTTTGACATAATGGTCCCTGTGCTCCCAATAACATCTCCACTGGAGTGAAACTTGTATGTGTGTGGTTTCACTCACATGCTCCCCTCACCTTCTTGCATTGCTTGTCTTTCAGTTTAACAAGGAGAGGAAAGAGAGATACAGAGAATATACATGGAAATATGCGGCTGTGCATTTAGTCAACAATCCTCTGGTCTTAGCTACATGGAAGCTTCAGATTAACTTCTGTGCTTAAATTATTAATCTATCCTAAAATATTTGGTGGTCTGTCTTCTCATATGTTAATTAGATGCCTCTTTAACTTCCTGGAGCAAAGCCGTGTCTGAGAGCTCACCTCTAGTTTCCATTTTTATCTGACTCTCATCCTTAATCCTACCAAGAGGTCATCCCAGTTTCTACCTGAGAAGAATGTGAGGAAGGAAATGGATCCTGGGCTGCAGAAATGAGGGACACTCTTTAAAGTGCTGGCCCCTGACTTTGTTTTGCAAGGAACTGGACAAGCCAGGCTACTGGACAATCACATTTGTGTTCAGCACAGTTGTTTCTGTTGTATTTGCCCTCCATACCTGTGCTGCTCCCTCTCATTCACTCTGATCCTTCCTCAGGGACACATGTCAGTCATTCACATTTGGAAGTGCTTTATGTGTCTCGCATATCTAGTATCTTCTGAAGTCACGTCTCTCTTTGTCTCTTCTAACTCTGGAAGACATTTTCCACTGTGTCATCCACCTTACTCTCTTTACTGCCTACAGTGTCAGCTGTGCTCATTCTTCTAATGTAAATACAATCACAGTATGGTTTTCTATTATTCTTTTTCTATCCCTGATAGAAAAGTTTTATTTTTGTGTGTGTGTGTGTGGGTTTTTAAAATTGATCTGCTGTTTTATTATCCCATATTTAATCTCTTAGTTCCTATAGTTCCCATGTTCTTGATTTTCATCAGAAATCAAAGCAGGTATTTGGAAAGTTAAATCTCATTTCTTCCAATGCCTAGGGTTCCCACAGTACCTCATTGAAATGTTCTCCCTCCATATTGTGAAAGATTTTGATGGACCCCAGGGTGTTTTATTCTGTAACTCATGTGCAAATAAGAAAATGGATATCCAGGTGCAGGTATTACTCTAAACAGAGCAGGCAGACGCTCCTAGGTCTCTAGGTTACTCTTAAAAATCCTTTTTGCTGTTAAGCTAGAGAACTGACATACACAGTAGTTACCTGAAAAGTCAGAAAGATATGGGAGAACTCCAAGCCCTAGGATAATCCTCTGCATCAGCCTTTCCTGGTGAGTCTGTGGTATTTGACTAGACTTACTACCTGATGGGCCCTCACACCTGGGCAGCCTTTGACTGCCCGCCGTTTCCTCAGCAGTCATGCTCACACCTCCCTTGCACTGCTGCCCATGCCCATGGCAGGAATCCCCTCCAAAGGCATTAAAATGCTGCTCAGCTTCAAGCAGTTAAATGCAGTCCCATCTAAGTGAGCTCCCATGTAACCATGTCAGAGAAACCCTACCCACTGCCCTTAACTGTGCCTTTGTGAAACCTACTTGAACACTCCTAGCACAGCCATCAGCAGCTTCCTCTGTGCCCTTACAGTATTTTATTCTGCCTTTTATTATAGATCTGATCACATGATTGCAGTTATCTATTTAAGTTCCTGTCCCTCTGATTAGACTCAAAAAGAACCACTGAGTTACAAAAAACAGACACCCTCTGACTCTGGCTAATCAAGTGGCGAGAACAAAAAGAAAGTAATTTAGCAGAAGGAGAGAGGACCACCCCTTAGAATCTAAGGTCATAACCTGAACCTGTGCTGAGACCAAGGCCAGCAAAGTCATCGTGAGGCAAAGCAGTCCACCTGTCCTTTCTCTCCTGCACTCGTATCTTCCTTCATTCTCTCTGCACCTGCTTCTTTCCATCCTTACTTTCTCCCTACAAACTGATTTCTTTTGTTCCATTGACCATCACTGTGGCTGCCCCACAACTCCCAAGAGAGATGCATTTCTAGGCCAAGAGCCCACAGTCATCTCACTCAGTTTCTGAGGGACTAGAACAGTGGTGATAAGTAGCTGGGACAAAGAGGTCCTTTTTTAAGACCACTGATGTAATCCCTGGCACATGTTGCACATGGACTAAATGTTAACTTATGACTTAAAGGGTCTATACATAACATTCCAGGGTTTCATAACTTTTTCTGGCTCACAGACAATTTCCATCCATCACAGAGCATCATAGGCCAATAGTCTAACCAAAATTATTTAGCACTCTGTTTTATTTTGCTTTGGTTTGTTTTTTTGAGACAGAGTCTTACTCTGTCACCCAGGTTAGAG
>NW_003852458.1:7219301-7223085 GCF_000181295.1 Otolemur garnettii | reverse complement strand
TAGGAGCATTTTTATTTCCCAGAATAAGGCAAAATTATGAGCCAGAAATGCTCCTTTTACTTTAATTTAGTTTTATTTTCTTTGGAAAAGAATTCAGAGATCTAAAACTTGTTCTGTGTGCACAACCATCTTGAGAGTAACCAGTGAGTCCCTCGTTATAAATGGCCAAGCAAGTTACAAATTTCCATAAAATAAGCAACTTCTCTATAAAGCCAGTGATAATTCAGGAGAATCATATGGCTCTTTGAAGGGTGAAGGATGCACTGTCTCCAACTCCTAGATATGAATCACCCATCCAAATACTTACCTGCAATCCTAGTATAATCTCTCTTTCTCATTTTGATCAGCAATCCTCTGTTTTTTTCATGGCTTACCTAATTTCTCTGTGTTTCTATTTAACCTGATCTGTAACATATATATTCACATGCAGATATTTATTTTCTTCTTATCTGGACTGTCTATTAAATTTAAAAATGTGACCTACTTGGAAAAAATGAATCATTACTAAAACTCCTGATGTAAGAACGAATCATCTTTGTGTGTATTCTGCTGGTCACCTAGCACATGAGGGTGATGATCCTGTTGTGTGGCCCACCGAAATGTAACACCACAGTAGACAAAAACATATTAAAACATATTTTCTTTAGGGGAAGAAAGAGAAGGAACGTTGCTTCAGATGTTTGCAATTTAAAATGTTTATATTTCCTAATAATTCATTCCAAAGTTACCAGGATCTTATTCTTGCTAATCCTAAAACTAACTTATAACTACATGTTTCTCATTACCTGATTTAAACACTTTCTTTCTGCTGGCTCAGTTGCATCCCGAAGCTCAGCTTTGACACTTCACAATCAAGCACCTGTGCACTTGAGCTTGATATGTGACATAATTGTGGATAGCTCCCATACTTGGGGACAAATCATCAAAAAATGTCATTTTTCATTGAAGGAAATGCATATAAGACTCCTTCTCTTTAACATGGAATTCACCCTGAGATCTGAGAACACCCAGTGTTAAAGTCACAAGGATTCTAGAGTTATCTCTACTGCCCTCCCCATCAGCCCATTTCTGCAGCTGAATATCGTTTAGGCCAAATAGGTAAGATGTTAGGGCACGGAAGTGTGGGAAGGTGAGGAGGCCTGACAGGGAGACATTCTGGTCCCCTCCTCCTGTCCAGGAGTCCTCAAACTACGGCCTGCGGGCCACATGCAGCCCACCTAGGACATTGATCCGGCCCACCGGGTGTTTTTGCCGCCGCTGCCTGTCCTGCTTAGCAACCGACTTGTCCTAGGGCCGGCAGTCCGGCCCTCCAAGTGGTCTGAGGGACAGTGAACTGGCCCCCTGTTTAAACAGTTTGAGGACCGCTACCTGTAACTCTGAAGGAAGGACACTCTTACCAGTGGCTAAACCTATAAGCACAAAGGTCAGTCCTTTTCTCTCTTTTCAGCCCTTATCTGACCTGTTGTCTGCAGATAGGACATCTGAGTGCTTAGCAGTCAGAGAAATGTGTTTTGGGTTTTTTTTAAAAAACCAATTACTTATTCCCTTAAAGCATAGAAAAATACATACATAGGAGAAGAGAGAGCCAAGTGTATTTTCTAATGCCTCTGCCCGTTTTCTGTCTACCCATGTCTTGGCTTAGTTTGGTTGAATAATTACAGTGCAAAGTTATTCTTTCACTGTGGCGGTGACGGAAAGGTAAATTGTTAACAAATGTCTAGGCAGGTCCATAATTGCTGACCTTCTCCAGGATGTGACTTGGGGCTGTTGTGTGATCAAGACCTGGTGTGATAATTTTGGACAGGACTAGAATGCCATCAGTTTCCATGCAATCTTCATTTAAGTCACTGACATTTCTCCCACCTCCTCAAATCCCTCCACTCACCTTCACCCACAAAGGCTTAAAGATGACTAAAGCAATGATAGTTTATCAGGCAAATTTCAGTTGCGATTTGTGTTGTGGGTTTCACATGTTAGCCGAAGGAGTTAGGTTTCTTAAGAAAAACTTCTCTTCAAGTTGACTTAAACTCAGGAATCCCCAGTGCGATGACAGGAAAGGTCATGCAGGCAGCATTTCACAATTTGCTGGCTGGGCTCAGACAGGACTACATTTTCAGGGCCTAAAGGAAAATTTCCTCCTGTGAGTGCAGAATGGGGTTGTGATTCTCTCGCAGACAGTTTTTGCATTTATAAACTGGGATATGCTAAAACTGAAGGGATTGTAAAAACTATTTTCTGGAAGAGAAGAAAAGTAAATTAAGGAAAGAGAGGAGTCAAGAGGAAAACAGGGAGATAGACTATTTCAGTATCAGAAGACAGAGTCTCCATACAAGTCTGATCTATAAACCTTGGCAAGGAGGAGCAGAATATAAGTTTGGCCCTATGACCACACCCTTCTTTAGAGAGGTGCAATCTGGGCTTCTGAAGGGATGCTCTGAATTCATGACATTTCATGAGACCATTGAAAATGCTTAGTAATTGTTCACAGCTGCTGCTCAGCTATTTCCTTTACATTCCATGGCACTGGAGACAAAAAGAAAAAAATCTTTATGCCCATTTTTTGTGGATCACTGTGTTAGCTGCAAATCCACTCTATCAGAGACTATAAAATATATATTTGTTATCTCATTGTTTCTACTGCACACCAAATCATAAAATGGTTAAAAATAAAATTAAAGGAAATAAATAAAAACAACAGAAAGGCTCTTTTAAGTTTAAGGAACTTGCTCTTCCCAGATAATAATAGTTCATTAATTCATATCTGTCTAAATTGGTGAAAGGTCTGGATTACAGGCTACTGAATTTCAACGTTTAAGCTTTTATCATATGTAGAAATGTGCATGCATGTTGGCGTGAGGCTCTTAATTTTCTGGGATAACTCAAATTGCCTAGAGTATGAATGAAGCATGCTAGAAGGAGCACCATTGGAGAGCAGAGCCACTGAGACACCTGACAGCCTGTGTGGTCTCAGGCAAGGTTGCCTGGAAAGATGGGATGGGACCACACAGAATGGAGTGGGTGGGAGTAGAGGGGAGGAGAAGGGAGGGATGGGGAGGGGAATGGAGAAGAGTGGAATGACGTAGAGGGGAGGGGAGTGGAGGGGGTAAGGTGGATAGGAGTGGAGTGGAGAGTGGAGTGGAGAAGAGGGGAGAGGAGTGGAGGGGAGGGGAGGGGGATAGAGTGGAGTAGAGTGGAGTGGAGTGGCATGGAGGGGAGAGGAGGGGAGAAAGGGGAGGGGAGTAGAGTGGAGTGGAGTGGAATGGAGTGGAGGAGAGAGGAGGGGAGAAAGGAGAGGGGAGTAGAGTGAAGAGGAGTGGAGGGGAGAAGAGGGGAGAGGAGTGGAGGAGAATAGAGTGGAAGGGAGTGGAGGGGAGAAGAGTGGAAGGGAGTGGAGTGGATGGGAGGAGAGTAGAATGGAGTGGAGTGGAGGGGAAGGGAGTAAACTAGGGGGGAGTGGAGTAGAGGGGAGTAGAGTGGAAGGGAGTGGAGTGGAGTGGAGGGGAGGGGAGTAGAGTAGAGGGGAGTGGAATGGATAGGAGGGGAGGGGAGTAGAGTGGAGGGGAAGGGAGTAGAGGGGAAAGGAGTAGAATGGAGGGGATGGGAGGGGTAGAATAGAGGGGAAAGGAGTAGAGGGGAGTGGAGTGGGTGGGAGTGGAGTGGATGGGAGGAGAGTAGAGGGGAAGGGAGTAGAGTAGAGGGGATGAGAGGGGTAGAGTGGAGGGGATGGGAGGGATAGAGTGGAGGGGAAAAGAGTAGAGGGGAGTGGAGTGGGTGGGAGTGGAGT
>NW_003852458.1:7214308-7218930 GCF_000181295.1 Otolemur garnettii | reverse complement strand
GTAGAGTGGAGGGGAAAAGAGTAGAGGGGAGTGGAGTGGGTGGGAGTGGAGTGGATAGGAGTGGAGGGGAGTGGAGTAGAGGGGAAGGGAGTAGAGTGGAGGGGATGGGAGGGGTAGAGTGGAGGGGAGTAGAGTGGAGGGGAAAGGAATAGAGTGGAGGGGAGTGGAGTGGGTGGGAGTGGAGTGGAGGGGAGTGGAGTGGAGGGGAAGGGAGTAGAGTGGAGAGGAGTGGAGTGGATGGGAGTGGAGGGGAGTAGAGTGGAGTGGAGTGGATAGGAGTGGAGTGGAGAGGAAGGGAGTAGAGTGGAGGGGAGTGGGAGCAGAGGGGAGTGGAGTGGAGGGAAGGGGAATGGAGGGAAGGGGAGTGGAAGGAGGTGGAGTGGTGCATATGTGCATAGTTACTTCTCATCTTGTTCCCACAACAGACCTTACTAATCTGTACAGTGAACTTTCTAGCCCAGAAGCAGCCTTAGAATATTTCTTAACACAGAGCTCCAAGAAACAGTGATCAATCTGTCAATGCTGGCACACACTATTTACCCTGTTTATGGGATTAGATGATTTCAAAGTTTCTCTTAGCACTGTAATTCCAATAGGTAATAGAGATCCTTAAGGAAACACTTTAAGGAATGCAGAGGTGGAACCTGGGTATGGTTTATAATATACAAATCATTTTTGGGTTGCTTTACAAGTACTTAGAACATCAGCTAGATTCATAAAATATAGTGGTTTTTACCAGATTTAAAACATCATCTGGCTTTGTAAAACACAGTCATTCTCATCAGACTGAGGGAAGGAATAGCAACAAGAAGGATGAGGCTAGGGGTTGAAGACCTGCGTATTGGAGTCATCTAGGGAGATTCTAAAAATATACAAGCCCAGGCCCCACTTTGTCTATTATCTTCCCCTAAGTCTGTGATGTAGGCAGGCAAGTATGTTTGCTTAAAATTCTGTTTGGTAAATTCTGATATATGCTCTTGTCCAGAAATTCTTTCTGGAGTCTAGTTTATATAATTCATTTCTTTGGGTAGTCTGTTATTTGAAGAAAATGCAATAGTACATGTCATCTCATTCCTTTTTCGAATAAAATGTACACATTCCAAATGAGTAGAATGCAAATAAAAATTATTTGACTATTGATTGAATTTGCAGCTTTGTTTCTGGAACCAAGACACTGCATTACTCAGACAACCACATAATGGCAGCCACTTGACACTTTCGGTTTCTCAGGCCAACAGCCCTGGAGTCATTCTTAGCTCTTCTCTTTCCCTCACAGACCTCACCCGGGGTGTCCAGCCAATTCTGTCAGCTCTCCCTCACCTCTGGCTGCTTCTCACCACTGCCTCTGCTAAAGCCTAAACCAATTATCCCACTCCCCCCCACCGGTTTCCTGCTTCAATCCTTGATCCCCACTGTCTATTCTGTGAACTTCAGAGTGACCCCAACAAAACAAAAGTCAGAGTATGCCATTCCTCTGTTCAGAAACCCCCAAGGACCCTCTCAATTTAGCCCTACTTAAAGCCAAAGTAATCAAAATGGCCTGCAAGATCCCACACCTCTTACCCACCAGGTCCTCCACCCACCAGCCACTCAATTCCGACCTCTCTGGTCTTCAACCCACGGTATAGACACTGTGTCCTCTGCCTGGAATTGGAAGCTCTCAGCTCCCCACACTCCTCTCTCTCCTTACCTCCTTCAAGTCTTGATCAAATGTCACCTTACCGGCAAGTGCATCCCTACTCAGCACCCTCATCAGAATCAGTACCCCACTGCACACCCTGCTTCCCTAATTGAATTTGCCTTGTGGCAGACCCCAGCATGCAATACAATATACAATTCATTTTATTTACTGTTGATCTTTCCCTATAAAATGTCGGCTCCACAATGCTAGGCTTTTTTTTTTTTTTTTGAGACAGAGTCTCACTATGTTGTCCTTGGTAGAGTGCTGTGGTGTCATAGCTCACAGCAACCTCAAATTCTTGGTCTTAAGCAATTCTTTTGCCTCAGCCTCCAAAGTAGCTGGGACTACAGCCATCTGCCACAATGCCTGGCTATTTTTTTTGTTATTGTTGTTCAGAAGACCCTGGCAGGGTTTGAACCCACCAGCCCCAGTGCACATGGCCAGCACTGTAACCACTGAGCTATGGGTGCCCAGCCAATGCCAGGCATTTTGGTTGTTCTGTCCACTGCAGAATCCCAAGCATCTAGAACAGCCCCTAGAACATCATAGCAGATGCTCCATAGGTATGAAGAAATAAATGAGTGGGTTAGCCAACAGACACATGATTCTGGGATCAGAGGCAGCAACCATTAGTGAGCAGCGAACAGCTGAGCCAAGGTTTTCCAGGAATTTACTTTCATACTTCCATAACTCAGTTTCTCCTTCCATAAAATGGACTAATCTTTTTCCATTTTCCATTTTAACAGGTAACAAGGTTGCAATTAGAATGAATGTAAACGTTTTCTAATACTTTGGAAGAAATGCCCTGTCTCATCTGTTATTTAGGAAGCAATAACCCAATTTGCCATTTGTATCATTCGCTGCGTCTATACCATTTCAATTAGTAATTACATAAAACTAGGGTGACCAGATTTTAACATTTGTAAAGCTGGACAACATGGGGGGGCGGGGCAGGGGCGTAGCAGGGGCGGGGCAGGGGGCGGGGCAGGGCAGGGCCTGACAACAATGCAAACTTTGATAAGTAGTTCTGGATAATCAGTTCTCAATAATTATTTGTTATTATTACAGCTTAACATTATAAAATTAACAAAAATAATATAAAACTCATATTCTGGCGAAACAGCCACATGGCAGCCCAAAACCGTATATTCCCTTCCTGTTCTCCGGCACGTTGGTGCATTCTTTCCAAAAATCGGGACTTTTTTAAAACGCTGCAAGACGCGGGAGCAATTGTTAAAAAGCGGGACTCTCCCGCCAAAAGCGGGACGTCTGGTCACCCTACATAAAACACTCAGAGCAAGAGAAGGACTGAAAATAAATTTCAAGTAAATTCATTCTGTTACTTATTCATTTCTTTCTTTTTTTTTTTTTGTAGCGATAGAGTCTCACTCTATCACCCTCAGTAGAGTACTGTGGCGTCACACAGCTCATAGCAATCTCCAACTCCTGGGCTTAGGCGATTCTCTTGCCTCAGCCTCCAGAGTAGCTGGGAGGCGCAGGCCACAATGCCGGCTATTTTTTCGTTGCAGTTTGGCCGGGGCGGGCCTGAACTCACCACCCTCGTTATATGAGGGCGGCACCCTGCTGATCTACAGGCGCCGCCCCTATTTATTCATTTCTTTGTCATAGAAAAGAAAAACTTCAAAATGTAAACTTAAAACAGACATACAGATTGTATGTTTAACGTACCCTCCATTGTCTTCAGGTCCAAGCTTTATAAATAAAAACTGTTGGATTTCCAAAATAGTTTCTGGGGAATTTCTGGATATAAAAGGCTTTTAGAACAAATGAAATGACACACAAAACAATTTGAATTAACTAATAACAGCTAAAATTTATAAGCTTTTTTTTATATACAAAGCATTATGTTACTGCTTTCATACAGAACCTTATCTTACCCTCACCTAAACTCTGAGAAAGTACATGTAAAAAAAAAATTGAGGCTTTGAAAGTAAATCATCTTGCCTACCATCCCACAGCCTTGTAGGTGGCAGAGCTGTGATTCAAATCTCAGTCCATCCAAACCCACAGCAGCATTTTTAACACTTGCTTTTTTTCCTAACACGGTGGTTTGTGGAGATGGTGGGATAAAATATTTCAAGTCAATATAGTTCCAGAAGAGTTGGGTCATAAGTTTAGAGTGTTTCACATTATCCTGAATTTCTAAGTGCTGACTGTATAAACAAACGTTGTTATCATAACGAGTCAGAAGGAGAAAAACTGCTGATGGGACCACAGGGTGCCCCTCCCTGTAGGAACCCACAAAGTATGTTCACGATGTATGCTGACAAGAAAGGCTTTCACAGCAAAAAGTACAATGGGGATTTGGTGTTTGCGCCGTTAATGGGATCGAGGAGAGGTACAAACGGGATTCAGCTCTGAATGATTTCCTGTCTGGACCCTAACTCACTTACAGGTGAAGGCGTTTTTGTCAAATTAAAACATCAAGACGTCTTTAGTGTGTCTGTCACTTAAAATTAAGTACGTATTCCTCCATCGACTGCAGAGAGGGATGGAAGTGACAGACTTGCTACAGAAAGGGGGAAGACAGTTGAGGCACGTGTGTAGTGTGGTGAGGTATGTGTGCTGGAGGGTATGTGGACACTGGGCAGGTGGGATTAGGATGTGCTATATGGGGATCCTAGGTTTCCTATTTCCCAGTAAAGTCTCAAGAGTTGTTACAGAGCTGGGTGCAGTGGCTCACACCTATAATCCTAGCACTCTAGGAGGCTGAGGTGGGTGAATTTCTTAAGCTCAGGAGTTTGAGACCAGCCTGAGCAAAAGTGACAACTTGTCTCTAAAAGACTAGCCAGGTGCCTGTAGTCCCAGCTACTTAGAAGGTTGAGGATAGCCGGGCATTGTGACAGGCACCTGTGGTCCCAGCTACTTGGGAGGCTGAGGCAGTAGACTTGCTTGAGCCCAGGAGTTGGAGGTTGCTGTG
>NW_003852458.1:7210189-7213537 GCF_000181295.1 Otolemur garnettii | reverse complement strand
AAGAAGAAGAAGAAGAAATATCTCAAATGTTACATTGATGTCCTCAATATTACAAAAAGAGGGAAAAATAAGTGACAGGCAACAGTGAAGAGCACCAGAGTACCAGTGTACACACGTATGTGTGCCTATTTTCTAGACACTATGAAACTACCTGTTGCTATCTGATGTGGGAAAGAACTTTCTCTGTATTTAATAGTTTTTTTTTTTCTATTTGGAATCCTTAAATCATATGTTCAGATATCAGTTAAGTCTCTCAAGTCAAAACATAGAAAATAGAAACAGTATGAATCAGTATAATTTGGTGACTGAAATACGAGGACTCTTGGTGAATCTCAGAGATCAGTGGAAACCCAAGGAAGAAATGAATGGAGATGAGAAATGGTTTCCGTGGCCCTGGACAACAGCCCACATGCCAACTTTGGATTATGAGCTGGGCGATATGACTCCCACCACAGAGGGGACTGTCTACCCTGACTGCAATATGTCCCCAAAGGCTATTACTTTGAATTAAAACTTTCACTTCTTCTAATGTGTAAACAACTATGCTAAACATTAGCTGAGAAAAATCAAGCACACAGAAGGACCTCATATTTCACAAACACTTGACACTAGAAAAATAATCTTGGCATTAACTAGGATGAAAACATGTGACATATTTATAATAAAGAAAACACTGTCTCCATTGGGGAAAGGCAAGTGATCTAACACTATAGAAAAAAATGGTCAGCATGGAAAATACACTATAGTTATAGGAACTGCCTTTGTAACTAAAGCCGAAAGTAGGCAGTAGAGATGTCTTCAATCCTTATCCTTTCTGAGTCTGACATGAGAGCCTGTGTGAGTCAGGTGACAGCACTTCCATAGAAAAAGCCCCTGATACAGAGTCCAGAGTTCTTCCCACTAATTGGAGGTTTATACATACAACCAAAGACACCATGGGAATTAAGAGCATAGCCTGTGATGCCAGACTGCCCAGGTTCAAATCCCAGGTCTACCACTCACTAGCAGTGCTATCCTCAGAGAAATTATTAGTTATTCATATTTGAACTGAACCTCAGTTTTCTCCTCTAGGAAATGGAAATTAAAAATGATGCCTTCTTGGCCAGGTGTTGTGGCTCAGGCCTATAATCCTAGCACTCTTGGAGGCTGAGGCAGGTGAATTGCTTGAGCTCAGGAGTTTGAGACCAACCTGAGCAAAAGCAAGACCCTGTCTCGAGGGCGGCGCCTGTGGCTCAAAAGAGTAGGGTGCTGGCCCCATATGCTGGACATGGCAGGTTCAGACCCAGCCCCGGCCAAAAACTGCAAAAAAAAAAAAAAGACCCCGTCTCGAAAAATAGAAAAATTGGTCAATGTAGTGGTGGGTGCCTGTAGTCTCAGCTACTAAGGAAGCTGAGGCAAGAGGATTGCTTCGGCTGAAGAGTTTGAGGTTGCCGTGAGCTATGATGATGCCAGGGCACTTTACTTAGGGCAACAGAGTAAGACTCTGTCTCGGCCAGGTGCAGTGACTCCCGCCTGTAATCCCAGCACTTGGGAGGCAGAGGCAGGTGGATTGCCTGAGCTCACAGGTTTGAGACCAGCCTGAGCCGGAGCGAGACCTCGTCTCTAAAAATAGCTGGGCGTTGTGGTGAATAACTGTAGTCCCAGCTACTTGGAAAGCTAAGGCAAGAGAATTGCTTAAACCCAAGAGTTTGAGGTTGCTGTGAGCTATAATACCACAGCACTCTACTGAGGGTGACAAAGTAAGACTGTGTCTCAAAAAAAAAAAAAATAACAAATGAAAAGATTCTGTCTCAAAAAAAAAAAAAAATGAGACTTTCATGAAGCTCTCATAAGGATCAGAAAATAATATCTATAAAACACTTAAAATGATACCTTGCCTAAGGTAAACCCCACAGAGTACTAGGTGTGTTTTCTTGTTATTGGCAGATACAGAAACAACATGGAGCTGGAGACCTCACTATTGCATATGAATCACTCTTACAACATGACATGACAAGCCAAGGTGATAAAACAGATAAGATAGATGATTAGTAAATATATGTTGAATAAATGTATTAGTGAGAGCCCCACTTGTAGACCAGGAAGATCTATAACACATCTGTATGCGTACATGAACACAAAAGAAGGTTGAAGCAAGATAGATGACCCAGATTTGGTTCTATTATCAGCTATGCAGCAGAGAATAAACCAGATAGCTTAAAGGGACAGTGCTAGACTCCCTGCCAACAATGACAACAGAATAAACTAATATAGTTGTTTCTTGGTATCTGCAGGGGACTCCAGGAGATACTAAATGCTAAAGTCCCTGACATTAAATGGTATAATATTTGCATACAACTTATACATATCATCCCATCTACTTTAAATCCTCTAGAGATTACTTATAATGTCTGATACAATGTAAATGCTATGTAAACAGTTGTTATGCTGTATTTTTATTTATATTATTTACTTTTGCTGTATTGTTATATTTTATTGTTATTTATTTTTTTCTATGTTACTGTCCCCTGTTTGGAAGGTAAGACATATTTTTGGAGTATATTTTATTTTTTCAAATTAATATGAGGGTACAAGTTTTAGGTTGCAATGTCTTCACTTACAGAGTAAAGTTCCATTTGTGGAAGGGCCCCTCATCCCCTCACAATGTGCACATTAGGTGAGATCCTGCCTCATGCCCTCCCTTCTCCTGCCAAACATCCTCCGACATCACCCCTATTGTTTTTTTTTAATGAATATCTTTGACCCCCAGTTGGTTGAGTCCAGGGATTTGGAAACCATTGGCACGCAGGACAAACTGTACAAATTAATGACACTAGTCACTCATTGTTAAAAAGATTTGTGTTTTGATTTAGATGATCTTTTTTCTTCTGCTACAGTGGCTGCAGTGGGTTACATTTACAAATACTTAGCAGCAATACAAAATAGCATTGTAATTCACTGGATAATTTTGGTACAATAACAAATAAGGAAATGTGACTAACATACCCCATCTTATCTTTTTCCTGTAGTAATAAACGAGCTATTTTGAGTTGGTTGAATGCCGTCTTCCCTTCCCATACCCTCCCTTTCCTAAAACACTTCGGGAGGTTGCGTTTGTCCAAAGAAATCTATTCTGGCTGCTTCATTCTCAACATGCTTCCACAATTTCCAAACAATAAGAATGCCCTCTTGTACTCTGAGTTCTTATTAAAAACATCGTACCACGTATTGGTTAACATTTTCAAGTTCCCAGTCAATCATGACCATGAGCCTGGTCAGGTCAAGTGGAGATTATGTAAATGGTGTAAACATTGAGGGATAGTCAAAAATGCCCGTTTTATTATGAGTCTTGGTCCACTGGCCAGTGGT
>NW_003852458.1:7207384-7208297 GCF_000181295.1 Otolemur garnettii | reverse complement strand
TGTAATTAGAATGTTCCTAGAACAAAGAAATATTAAATACCTGAGGTGACAAATACTCTATTACCCTGATTTGATTAATTCACATTACATGCCTGCCTCAAACCATCTTATGTACACTATAAAGACATTCAACTATTATGTACTCATAATAATTAATTTTTTTTAAGTTCTGGGAGATTAACTCTAAACAATAGTGTTATTAAAAGATCCCTCAGTGTTTGAATATGTAGTCAGAATGGAGAATCACTGGCATGAAGTATCCTGCTGGGTTTCTTTGACCACAGATTTTCAAATGCAGCTGACAAACGCAATTAGAAGCACAGATTTCTAAGTAGAGAGGGATTGAATCAGAGTTTGTAGAGGTGGGAGGATGGGGTGGATGGTGGTGATAATGTGGTGGCAAGGAGCAGGAATCTGTGTTTTTAAGAGCGCATTATGGGAAACCACGTTACTTGACAATCCAGACTCTTAGGAGGACCTCTAACATTTCATATTTTGGTTTGCTAAATGCATTATTAGATGGATCAGACCATTTAGTTCCAGACTGTTTTTTCCTCTTTATTGAAAATATTACCTTGACCTTGCTTGATGCAAAATAATTCAAGCTTGTTTTCCAGATGGCTTTTTCCTATCAAAATTTTTAAGATAATGAGCCTGCTTTGATAAAGATGTGCTTTTGTTGGGGTTTTGGAATTTCTTGCTGGTTATGCTCTGTGAATCTCATGCCATGAGTCTTTATGAACCATGAAGAGTGTAAGATATTGGGGTTTTAAACTGAGATCTACTAAAGATGGAATTTTCAAGCCCTACCATTATTTATCACCCAGGCTTTCTAGTCTCTCCCGTGGACTAACTTTTCTAAAGGTTTCCCATTAGCAGGCATTCAAAACTACTCCCATCTTCAAAAGACCTG
>NW_003852458.1:7205600-7207074 GCF_000181295.1 Otolemur garnettii | reverse complement strand
TTTTTTTTTTTATTGTTGGGGATTCATCGAGGGCACAAAGAACCAGGCCACACTGATTGCATTTGTTAGGTAAAGTCCCTCTTATAATTGTGAAGCTAGTGAATTTTAAACTCCAGGATTTGGGTACTGACCCCCGCTGCCTTATTTTGTTCTGAGGCTTTCAGAATGCAATTACATCTAAGAGTCGACCTAACACTACTCTGCAAGACTCTCAAGTACTTTTTGATGGTACATAGACACTCTGAGATCTGCCTATCCCAGGGCTAGACAGAGAGTAGGTGTTTTGTAAACACACTTCTCAGTAAATACTTTGACTCCACCTCAGTCTTACCAAGCAGCAACAATTGATTTTCATGTCAACAGTTCTTAGGCCACAAAGGAAAAACAGGGTTGCCTCTTAACCCAGTACAATAGCAATTTTACCTATTCCAGTTACATTGACAACTTTTCTAGTTCTTAATGTCTAAATTTTGGATAGCAGCTTGGGCTTCAATTAGAAGTGACGGCTGCCTACATTGACCCAAAGTACCTGAAATAGTTCAACTTTACCTTCCAAGCAATATGACTATAGTCAATTTCCGTTTTCTCATGTGAAAAAGATATACTAATAAGCAACACTTTTCAGAGAAAATGAACATCAGAATGAATCAAGTCAAAGGGAAGAAAATACTGAATACTGACAACCTTCTAGAAACTTAGTTTGTATCCATAGAGAGCACATATGCCAAAATGAGGAACTGGTTGAAGGAAGCATCACATCTTTTTTGTTTTGTTTTTGTTTGGCAGGCCCTGGCTGGGTTCAAACCTGCCACCCACGGTGCACGGGCCGGCACTCTAACCATCTAGCTACAGGCATCCAGCCAGGAAGCATCACATCTTAAAAGCAAGTTCTTTTTACCATGAAGCCACCCCCAGGCTAAGCAAAAGAAGAAAAAAACACAAAAGAACTTAAAAATATTTAAAAATAGTCTTTTTTTTCTTTAAAAATATTAGTCTTTTGGTAAGACAAACACTATGAACCATGAAAGGTGAAATGAAAATAGAATGCAGCACTTGATTAGGTTCTCAGAGTGTAGAGCACAGAGTAAATGTTATAATGCTGCAGATATTTGGGGGGGCAGGGGTAGAGCCTTTTGACAGACTAATGAGAATTTAGTGAGGCCTTTGAAGATAGGAAAGATTTCAAAATAAGACACTAGGCCAGGCCTGGTGGCTCATGCCTGTCACCCTAGCACTCTGAGAGCCCAAGGTGGGTACATTGCCTGAGTTCAGGAGTTTGAGACCACCCTGAGCAAGAGGCAGACCCTGTCTCTACTAAAAATAGAAAAACTAAAGCAAGATGATTGCTTGAGCCTAATAGCTTGAGGTTGTTATGAGCTATGATGCCATGGCACTTTACTTAAGGTACCAGAGTAAGACTCTGACTCAAAAAAATAAAAAAAGGGCTCGGTGCCTGTGGCTCAAGTGGCTAAGG
>NW_003852458.1:7194914-7204480 GCF_000181295.1 Otolemur garnettii | reverse complement strand
AGGGAAGGAGGAGGGGAGGGAGGGAGGGAAAATGAAGGAAACTGGTCTTATCACTCAGTCGCTCATTCATCAGAATAGATTCTAAAAGATGTGAAAAACTAAATCTATTCTTAAAGGAGAGCAGAGTTAAGGGGTTTACTGTTACTGGGGTTATTCAAAGGAACATACTACAGGTTATAAATGTAATCACAAAAAAAAAAATAAAAAAAGAAAAGAAATGTCCAAATGGTTTCAGGCTGTATCATTATCACTGAAATAAATTATCTGCTCATGATGAGCATTTGAAGAGATGACCCCTCACTTTGGTTCCATGAACTTCAACCTAATCTTTTGTAATCCAGGCCCATTGCTCTTTACTCATATATTGTATAAATGATGCAATTTTGAGGTTTTCTTGGGGCCCCAGACTTCTTATCTGTCTTGGGACCAAGGGAAATCAGACTGAGTTGATCCTGATTGATGAGCCTGCAGCATGGTGGGAAAAGCCTAAGTGTGGGCATCAGATTGACTGTGTTTGAGCCCTGAATCTGCCACTTCTGAGCTGGGTGCTCTTCTGTATGTTGCTTAACCTGTGTGAACCTCAAATACTTCATCTGAAAACAAGAATAATCCATAATATGCAAGTACATTATAAAGAACACATTTAGTAGACTCTCAAAAACATAAGTTATGGTTTGGACCTCACATTCATATGTACTTCTGTTATTATTTCTGATGTGATTCTGGACAAACAAGGCATTAACTCTTTCCAGGCTTCAGCCTGGGTGTGATGAATGAAACCTTATGACAATCTCTGTGTTTCCTTCCAGTTCTAAGATTTTGTGAAGGAAATCACATCTGCCATCAATATAAACCACAGGCACAAGTTATGAATTTTTGCTGAGCAGTAGTTCTACTTCTGCATTCATGGAAATTTCACAACTTACTCAAAGAAGACAGAACAGCAGAGACAGAGGGTTTTCTTTCTACATATTTTCCAAAACACACTTCCCAAGCTGGTGTCTGGGTCAAAAATTAACTTTGGAAAAGAAAAATAATGCCATCTTTTAGAAATGGCAAAATAGTCCTAATGATTTCCACAAGAACTTACTTATTTATATGATACTTCCAATATTTTTAGTGTATTTCTCACACAAGATTGTATATAAGTTATGGATTATATGGCTAGGGAAGGGAAGACAAGCTTTGGTAGGGAAGAGTCCTTGTTTTTATTCTTAGTTCTGCCAAAAGTGAACTGTGCGACCCTGAGCATGTATTGTCTCCTCATCAGGAATAGTAATTTCTACCATTTAGTGGTGCTGTGTGTTAGCACTGTGGCAGGCCAGGACCAGAATAGAGACTCAATCCCAACCATCTTCTCCTCTTCCCCACTCCTCAGGTGCAGGGACTATGCTGTTCTCTTCTTCTTGGTTAAGAGAGACCACTAGATGGTCACAGAGCAGATGTCCAATAACCATTTGTTGAGTTGAACTGGACACTTGTTTTTTTATATGTGTAAGGCTGAATTTCAGAGAAAACTGAAACAGTTCATTTTTATAATAATAATCAGAACAGTTAATGACCTATGGCTATTTTTATCCCATATCTAGAGTCAGGGTGATTTAAAAACAATACTTCCTAGAGCTTGGGACAAATGTTCTTGGAGAAAAGAGCCCCTCTAACAAATGTGTTTGAAAAGGCTGGTATTCTGAGCATGCACTATCCCCCCAACACCTGAAGATTACACATTAAAGGGCTCTAAAAAAATGTGGCAACAGGAAACTCTTTTTGCTGTGTTTAAGCCATTGTTCCCAGTAGCATTTGACCTTAGGACTCTTTCAACACAAATTAACCAATGCTAGTTCTTCAAGGAAATGGAAGAAAAAAATAACAAGCTGTGTGATATATTTATATTTTAAAAGTTATTATAAAATCTGCTTTAGAACATTGGTCATTAAGAGATTGAGAGCAATGTTTAGACATAAATAAGAAACTCTGAATAAGACTTATAAATAGGAAACTCAATGTGATTAATGAATGAGCCAAACTCTGCAGGAAAGAGGGTTCTGCGATACGTCAGCACCTGTTCTTGATATCTCTCTGTTCTTCATTTCTCTGTCCTTCTGTTTGTGATTTCACCTTCTAAGTTTCTCTTGAGTCATCATGGCTGCAATACTGTAAGCCATCATCATCTCTCTCCTACCCTACTGCAGTGTGATTCCTGGTAGGCCTTCTCCAAACAGGTATCATTTATCATCTGGAGAAATCATAGAGATAAATGGGCTAGCACTCATCTATAAGCAATAAATAAATATTTTAGAATAAATTTATTTCAAAATCCACAATTGTGATGGACACTAAGATGATTCATGAAATGACAAGACTAAGAGGAAAATACACATTTTAAGGTAACCCGTCTGTATGTGTCAGATGAATTTTAATGCGGAAATTTAGGTCTAAATATGTAAAATACATTCAACCAATATATCTTTACTGGATGTCTATTATATACCAGTTATGGTGCTAGTTTCTAGAAACAAAACAGTGAGGACAAATCCTTGTCTTCATGTAGCTTAAAGCCTCTGAGGGAAACACGTAAATCTAACATAAAAGTAAGTGTCCAGTTATCCCTATATTAAGTACTGTGGGTGGCAGGAGACTTGTGCTCTAATTTCTACTTTAGACAATGAGATCAGGAACCACACAGGCTTTGTTCACTGTTGTGCCCTCAGCCCTTGGCACAGAGCCTGGCACCAACGACTGGCTCAATAGATATTTGTTGAATTGTTTGTATGAATGAATAAGTGAATGAATGGATGTGTGTGTCCAGCAGGGGATCTGACATAGTCAGAGTTGTCAGGGCAGAGGATTGCTGAATGGAGCGGACTGCTGAAGGATGTTTATGGAGCAGAGGGAATGAATGTGCAAGGAGAAGGCACGGCTGTGTGCAGAAAGCAGGAAGCCTGGGGTGATGGTGGTTGCCATAAACAGACAATGGAATGGCCAGCTCGAGATAGGATTGGGATCTAAGCAGGGAAGACAGGTCCTCTGACACCAGTTAAGGAGTGTTTTTTTCATCTTAAGGTCAAAAGGGAACTTCTGAGTACTTTGAACCAGAGAGAAAGGTTACATTATCAGATTTGTGTTTAAAATTAGAACTGGGGCAGGGAGGAAGGAGCTAAAGGACTTGCATGGAATACCACTGTAGGAGTGTAGATGGGAGATGATGGCATGGACTGCTGCAGTCACGATGACTCAAGAGAAATTTGAAAGATGAAACCACAAACAAAAGGACAGAGAGATGAAGAACAGAGAGATACCAGGAACAGGTCCTGGGTTTTTGGTTTGCGTAACTGGATAGATGGTGTCTTAACACTGAGTTAGGAAACAGAGTGAGGCCTGGGGGATTGAGGGCTTCATGGATTAAGTCAGTTGTATAAAATGAATGGTTGTGAATGAGTAACTGGGCTCTGGAAGAAGAATCGGAGACTGACCATTTGCCTTCATTCTTTGTCATTTCAGATATCAATAGTGAAATAGCAACACCTATTTTAGCCAAGATAGTCATTGCTTCCTAAGGAGACTGATCAGTGTCTGCTCCTGAATCAAAGGGGGAGGAAGGAAGCCACTTCAGTGCTGGGTGCATGAGAAATAGTTTTGTCAGTCACTATACTTTCCCTCTACAAAGATAAACCGTGTCTCTATCTAGATCCTAGAACTTGATGCGTTTTTTACATCATTCCTTTTAAGAACCCCATAAAGGGCTGGATAATCACCATAGAAATGCAAGTGAACAATATGTTTTTGAGGGTTAAGGGAGATCTTCTAAAAGTTTACTCAAAAAACTAAAAGCTGAGAAAAAATTAAATAAATTCAAAGAACCAGCAAAGGTACATTTATAAATTAGACTGTGATAAGCCCCTAAAGTTTAGAGTGTTGACTTCATAAGACAGACTGAACAGAAAAGAACCAAGAAGGGAAGCATTATAACTCAGGGGCTGCGTGGATATGAATCACCTAGGGAAATTGTTGAAATGGAGATTACAGTTCAGAAGGTATGGGCAGAGCTTGAAACTCTGGAGCAAGCTCCCAGGTGATGCTGAGGCTGAACATTGTGAGGCTGTAGATTATCCCACCTTGAGGCATCAAAAAGCACTGAATCCTGAGTAATGATGGTCCCTTCAAAGAGTTCTAAAGATTACTGGAGACAATTACTGACACATAAGCACTTGCTAAACTCTAACTCATAGACTTAACCATGTTGCTAAGTCATTATTTTGGGAGATGGTCAACACTGAGCTCCAAGTCAAAGGTTTTAGGTAACTTCATAGTCATTGCATCCACAAGTCCTGTAGTTATCAAGATCCATTAGGAGAACTGAGGCACACTCTGGGAGGCCGAGGTGGGCAGATCACTTGAGCTCAGGAGTTCGAGACCAGCCTGAGCAAAAGCGAGACCCCATCTCTAAAAGTAGCCCGGCGTTGTGGTAGGCACCTGTAATCCCAGCTACTCAGGAGGCTGACATAAGTGATTGCTTGAGCCCAAGAGTTTGAGGTTGCTGTGAGCTATAACACTACAGCACTCTACCAAGGGGGACAGAGTAACACTTTGTCTCGAAAAAATTTAAAAAAGAAAAAAGAAAAGAAAAAGCAACTGTGCTTGTGGTTTATATTGGTGGCAGATGTGATTTCCTTCACAAAAGCACAACTGAGGGTGTAGCATTTCACTCTGTTGTGCAATTATTATGTGTGAGCCATTAGGTAAACTTTTATATTTTATGTTCATCATTTCTCATAAGTTAGTTCAACAGCTGTCTGCCCAAATGCCAATGTCAGCTGAATTGTACCAATTTTGGGACTAGACATGAACTGACACAGCATCAATTCCATATGAGAAAATTCACTTCCAGGTTTACCATCACAATACATTTAAACTCAAGTAATTGTGTGCCTTTATAACAGGAACACGTTTTCCTTCCATTTCCCTGCCAATGAAATGCCTTCCTTGTCCAACATTAGAGATTCATAAATTACGCAAATGCTCTCAATTGCTTTCATTGAATGTGCAGTGGATTTAAAGGGAGCCTGACTCTGATATATAATATGCCCCACAGGTCTTTCTGGAACTCAAGGGGGGAAAGTCCTTCAAAAATAATGAACTTATTGACGTCAGTAAGTCTGAAGTAAAACAATTAAGTGCTTTCAATTCATTTGATTGCAAACAATTGTGCATTGAGAGTCAGCTATATGTCTGAACTTATCCTAAAAGTCATGCAAGAGAAAAAGGTTTAAGAGTCAGTTCCTAGCCCCAAGAAATATGCGGCTGATTTGTCAAGCAAGATGTACACACGTGAAACATGGCAGTGTTCAGGGCAGCATGCAACTGACTGCCAAAATGCAAGAGCAAGAAGTAGGAAGAAGACGAGAGGCGGGAATGACCTGGGTTGGATACAGAATGTCATCCTAGGAGATGGAATTTGATTTTGGCCTTGAAGAGTAACCAAACTGGATTTGGATAAACCTAGAGTAGTGCAAAGGTCATTCCCAGCAGAAGCAACAAGAACAACAAGCTTGGGGGTGAGAAGGGACGTGACATGATTTTGTGTCTGCAGAAAGTAACATAACATCAGAGAGGAATATTCATTCAGTGTGGTGAGGCAGGATTATGGGAAGATTTTAATAATCAGTTGAGGAGAATGGAACAGGAGAAGGGGTTGTGTTGGAGGGAGAAATATGCAAATGTCTGTGTGGTTACGTATGTATATGTACATGTGTATTTATTAGCTGGGTAAACTGTTGACACTTCCATTCTCAATATGATACAGGTGGTAATACTAATATATCCATGTGTCTACAGCATGTGACACCTAAATGTCATAAACACTGGAAGAATTTTGGAGTCACACTATGCATTCACCCTACCCTTCCATGTAAGAAGAGCAATACATAGAAGGATCCTTTAGACTTGAAACTTTCAGAAAATGATGCAAGGGTTTGCTAAGAATGACCTCATCCACACTCTCCAATAAGAATTTTATGCACTTTCTTTCTCTAGTTGCAAACAATGATCTATAAAACACCATCAGTATACTCCACTAAACAAGCAACCAGTCATAGCACTTCATCTGTATAGCTGTGAGATACGAGAGCTGGTCTAATTTTAGCTGGAGCTCATCTATGTGAGCACAGTGACCTGTATGCTACTGGTATAATGCCTAGTTGGGCTGGATTGCCCATTTTTTCAGAGTCCTTATTTCTAAGTCTAGGTCTCTGTCTATGCCACTGCTAACTCAAAGCATCATCTTTATAAATCACGTTCTTCATAAAGCTCTGCTTCCTTGCAATAGGGCCTCAAATGCTGACCCTGACTTTGCTGTGTCTATATGTGTCTTCTCCTTGGCAGCTGTGTTTCCTCTAGGAGAACAGTGGTCTTCTGTCTGCTGCGGCAAGCAACAGTCACTTCTTCTTGCAGTGAGAACTGAAACCAGAAGTATCACGTGCGACTTCCTGGACATATCCTATTCAATATTAAACTCTTCTTCCTCTCACTACCGTGGTCAGGAGCATTTGAGCATCAGTGTTGCAACTTAACAACTGCATGCTTTTGGACAATTTACATTTCTGCGCATCAGCTTTCTGTTTTTTAAGAAAGGGATAATAATAGTACCTACCCAGTCACTAAGTTATTACATGGAAAGTGTTGGCCTATTACTCTTATTATTATCATTTAATCTCTTTATGCCCTAATATCATGTTGATTAAATGTGCACAACACTCATTGGCTAATTAACTTCTTCATTGAAGGCAGACTAGATATGTGAGTATTTCTATGCATATTTACTTCTATGTGTTGATATGAAAGGTAATAGCAAGCATGAAAGACTACTACTACCACATTACCATTCAGTCTTAACCTTTCTAACTATTTGGGAAAAAGAATCTTGCTGAGAATTAGGAGATCACAGAAGTCTTTTAGCAGCACCTTATGTAATTGACAACTAGAAGGTTCAACGTGAATAAAATCTGATATTCTTAAATACTTTCATTACTATGCTCTTACAAAACTTCTAAATATATTATCCAGCAGTTAGTTGGAAAATCAAGCAAGTCATTCTTATGGATTATCTTGTCATAGAGACACGATTTCTGTATATGATAAAATTAAAAGAAAATATAAAACTGAGGCCATCGCAGGAGGTCAGGAAAGACGGAGCTCAAATAGGCTTAAATTATAGTGTGGAGGATATGGCATGAATGCCAGGAAACATTTATGAAGATTAAATGCTGTATTAAAATGGGGTCTTTACATCTGCCTTCCCCCAAAGCCCTCAACTAATGTGGATTTAGGTATAATCCGGCTTTAGCTAGCTAATTCAATGCAAACCTTGGCAGCAGACAAGAGTGGATTTGATTATCTTGTTAAGGTTACTTTGGTTGTCTGATGCTACAAATCAGAAAGGAACCTCTTGGTATTCCTTAATCTCATGCTTCTCAACTAAAAATAGGAGAATGGGCCTACAAAACCGCAACTACAGCTCTGCGATCTTCATGGCAAAGGTGTTATGAACAGCAGGGACTCAATGTGTTTATTACTAACTGGGGAAACTGATGACATAAAGGAAATGGAGGCATTCTGAAACTTAAATTCTTAATTTCAATTTTTAGGTATTTACATCTTTCCTACAATTGCTTAATTTTAGGGACCCGTATCTATGACAAAAAGCATCTCTTTAATGATTTTAAAACACGTTATATTATTTCAGTGAAGTCCCCTTAAAGAAGTAAAAGTATGCCTATAAGACTGAAGCAACAGGTATTTATTTTAAAAGTTTTACAATCTGGCTCGGTGCCTATGGCTCCAGTGGCTAAGGTGCCAGCCACATACACCTAAGGTGGCGGGTTTGAATCCAGCCCAGGCCTGCCAAACAACAATGATGGCTGCAACCAAAAAATAGCCAGGCATTGTGGCGGGCACCTGTGGTCCCAGCTACTTGGGAGGCTGAGGCAGGAGACTACCTTGAGCCTAGGAGTTGGAAGTTGCTGTGAGCTGTGATGTCATGGCACTCTACCCAGGGGGACAGCTTGAGGCTCTGTCTCAAAAAAAAAAAAAAAAAAGTTTTATAATAACTCCTTCTATTAAAAAATAAAAAGCAGTAGACACTTCTCTCTGCCTGCCTCCCCTATGATTCAGCCTGCCCTCTAAGTTTGAGAATCCATAGAAATGTGTAGCTAGTACTGAGCTAATGAATAACTCAGTTTTTATTTCTAGTTACAATGTACACAAACTTGGAAGATTATTAAAGGAATATTTTATGTAGCTTTCTACTGTTACTTATACAGGAAAATTTCTCTTGGTATTCATTTGACAACCGTTTATGGAACACATAAAATATGCTGTGTTGGTTGGATAGCCCTGAAGAGACAGAGATAATAAAAAATAAGCAAACAAGAAACTATGCAACGATGATGTATGCTGCAATGAAATTAGAGTGATAGTACAAGGTGTGTTTGGGCAAGAGGGACTACTTTAACTTCGGTGATATGCCCATCCTTGCCCTAATTGCATTCAGATTAATTTCTCTCTCCTGTCCTGCTCTGCTATGGACAGACGTGGGGCTGACCCCTGCAGGTTACATTTTGCAGACTCCTATGTTAGCTGACTTGTGTCTGCAGGATTGGCATGCTGGCAGAAGGGAAAAGCCTTGAATGGCGTCTACACCAGAGACTGCATCTCCTTCCTGGCTCTCACCAGACGTGCTTGCTGTGGTTCTAGCTTCTGCTGTTATCTCTGAACCACAGAAAACTCACCCCCTCTTTTTGTCCCTCCATCCTAAGATCTGTAGTGGCTTTCAGTTCTTGCTAATCTCTGGATTGTTTCAGCATTCCTTCTTACATGTCTTAGCTCTTCAAGTACATGCATAATCAATATCTATATTACATTTCTTTTGTTTTAATTACTTAAGAGTGATTTTATTTTCCTAGGTGGACCCTGACTGAGACAGGGAATGAAGTAAGGCTTAAGAGGGGAAGTGAGATTTAAGAGAAGACCTAAACAACTAACAGGATCCAGACATGTGATGTTCTAGAAGGAAGACATTCCAGGCTGATCAAAGTGCAAGTTCATAAAGCTGTAATAACCTTGCATAAAGCAAGCCAGTGTGGCTGTAGGAGCGTGGTCAGAGATAAAGCCAGTCAGTCAATGGGTACAGGATCATGAAGATTCTTATTCCAAGTATGAGGGAAATGGACATGATTTGATCTGAATTTGTTAACAATTGCTCTGGCAATTTACTGGCCAATGGGTTAATTGTTAGGAGGGGAAATTATTCAGGGCAGTAGCCAAGGAGATGGAGAAAAGTGGGAAAATTCACAAAAAGTTTTGTATAGAGGTGACCCCACTTGCTAGTGTGGTTAATGTCAAGGATGAGAGAAAGACAAGAATCATGGACGGCTCCTAAATTTTTATCAAAGCAACCCAGTGGGTGACATCAACATCAACTAAGAGAAAAGCCTGAGGAGGTGGTAGATTGGCGGGAATGGAGGGCTCTGGTCTGGACCTGTCAAGTTGAAATGCCGGCTAGACCTCCT